>NC_087217.1:12936763-12956763 GCF_015104395.2 Macrobrachium nipponense
GATCACGACTTGCCATTGCTGTGCTGCCTGTTCCTGCCGAGACAGGAACCGGCCGGCTGCCTCCCTGAATTTGCTGATACGCAAGTCTGCGGGAAAGACTTGCCCTGCTACCGTGTCTATCAGCATACCCAGGTACTTCATCTTCTGCTTGGGTTCGAGGTCGGACTTCTCGTAGTTTATCACGATCCCCAGATCGCGACAAAACTTGAGGAGCCGATCTCTGTCCTGTAGCAAACTGCGAGCGGGAGCTCGCCAGGACTAGCCAATCGTCGAGATACCTCAGAAGACATCCCGTTCGAATGGGCCAAGCCGACACCAGAGTGAACACTCGCGTGAACACCTGTGGGGCGGTTGAGAGACCGAAACAAAGTGCCCTGAATTGGTACACCGTCCCGTCGAAGATGAAGCGGAGGTACTTTCTGGAGGACTGATGGATGGGTATTTGAAAAATAACGCGTCCTTCAGATCCACTGAAAGCATGAAATCGTTCCCCCTGATCGAGTCGAGCACTGAGCGTGCCGACTCCATCGTGAACCGCGTCGTGCGAACGAAGCGGTTCAGGGGGAGAGAGGTCTATCACCGGACGCCAGCCCCCCGATGCCTTCTCCACTAGGAAGAGGCGGCTGTAAAAGCCCGGTGACTGGTCCTCCACGATTTCTACAGCTCGTTTCGCCAGCATGTCTTGATCTCCTGTCGAAGAGCGTTGTCCTTTGTTGATACCCGGACATAGGTCTGTAGATGGACGGTGGTTTGAGATGAGGGGGGGCCGAGACTCAAAGGGTAGTAGATATCCCTCCCGAAGGACGTCTACTATCCAGTTCTCGGCGCCGTAGCGCTGCCAAGTCGCCAACAATGGCTCGCCAGGCACCCCCCAACTTCCGGCAGCAGGTGAGGGGGAACGCCGTCCCTAGCGTTTCCCCTCCTCGTTTCGACTTCTTTCCAGCACCTCCTCGGGGAAAGGAGGGCTGGAGGAGGGCTGGTTGCGGCCTCCTCTAGCAGAAGTTGAAACAGCTGGAGTCTTCACACGGGGTTTGGACGGTGCAACCGTCTTCGCCGCCGTGGAAGCGCTAGCCAAGCTCTTTGGTTTGGCCGCAGTTCCTCGAGGTTGCCCAGAAACCTTCGAGACTGCCTGGTGGACTAAGCGGTCACTCTCGTCAGTGCGCCGCCGTTCCACCGCAGCGTCCACCATCTCTCCAGGAAAGAGAGCTGGGGAACTCCTAAGAGGTCCATTTCGTAGCCCGAGTGCCGCTTCACGCCCGGCCCCTTCCCTTGGTCACTCGGGTAAGGACTGCGTCCCTACGTCGAAGAACCAAGTTGGCCCACAGGTTAGCAGTCTGATGGGCGAGGTAAGAGATTGCTCTTCCTCCAGACTGGCACAGTCTCCTGAAAGAAGCGTCGTCTTCGAGAGCAGAACTCCCAGAGCCGGCCGCTACTTTGGTATGTGAGGGACCACAAATCCAACCAGGAAACTGCCTGGAATGCTGCCATAGCGGTAGATTCCAGGGCAAGTGCCTCCTGCTGCGAGAACCATAAGTTCTCCGACAGGAGCTGCTGCAGGGACACACCTGGAGTCAGCCTCGCTAACTCCGGGTTAACCTGTTTCGGCAGTATCGGGTCTTCCGATGGCACGTAAAATCGCCTCTGCCGCTGTAGAGGAGGAGGAAAGCAGCTTAGAGGACCGTCCGGATTTTAGCGAGTCCTCCCGTCCGGAGACGAGATTTCTCCACCTGATCCAGGACCGAGTCCGCAAGCTCCGATCGTGGCAAACCCCATCATCATTTTGGGCTCCCTCTTGGGACCCCAAAATGATTCGAGCCGGGACGTGGGCTCTGCTGGTGGTAGCGGCGATCCTTCCGCAAGGTCATTATGCAGACGCATCAGCTTAATGACCTCTGCGAGTTCCTCTGTATCTCAGGCGTTACCGCGTCTTGTGGAGTAGGACCGTCCAGTCCCTCCAGCAAGAGCATATCCCTCGATACTCCTCCTTCAGAAGGAGGAACAGCGACAGACCCCTGACGGTCGCCTCCAACTACTTGCGCGTACGTTCTGGTCGGTCCTAAGACCGTGCCTGAGCCGCACGGCGTCATAGCTGGGGTCACGAGCGGCGCACCTCTCGTGATCGCTCCTTGGTACCTCGCTCCTCCCGGTATAGCCCGAGGAGGTTGAAGGTACAGGAGAGGCAGACCTGACGCTCCCCCCTCGCTCGCTGGCAGGACCAGCGTGCGTGGAGGGCTGCTGCTGATCGTCAACCCGCGTCGGTGACGGTCGAGCAGCAGGCCTAGCCTTGCCGCTCGCCTGGGGCGATTGGCTCGGCTGAGAAACGTCGAGACCGATCTCTAGCGTCAGGCGAGCTGCCGCTGGTCACCGTCTCCGCCCGGTCCCATCGGGAGCGGCGGACGGTGACCTGCTAGGCTCCCTTTCGCGTCGAGACCGGCCAGCGTCCTCTCGGCGCGTCAAACCGCTGGTACCAGCCGTGGCTGGTACCGGCGGCCGTGGGACTCCTTCCTCGCCTCAACCGTGGCCGGTCAGCGACCGTCACGTCAGCCGAGCAGCCAGTTGATCGCTGCGAGCGCGTCCACTGGCCTGGCGAGAGTCGTGTGCACGACTCTCGCCAGTCCTTCTGCTCCGCGCCGCTGTCTTGACGGCGAGCGAGCTCGGGCGTCAAAACTTTGGCTGGACGGTCCTCTTTGGAAGAGCGTCCACTCGGTGCTTCTCGCGAACGAGAAGCGGCCGAGACGGAACCTGGTTTAGCGGCAGAACCGCTAGCACCAGGTGAGGACGCACCAGCCGAGGCTGGTGCACCTCTGGTCCCCTCGACTTCTTCTTTGCAGAAAAGAAGCGACGGGCCCCGTTCCCGAAGAACAGGAGACCAGCAGAAGAGCTCCCCAGCTCGCCTGAGCGAGGCCGGGCCCTTAGAAGATCAGAAGGAGTCTTCTTTAGGGGGGGAGGAGGCAGCCTTCTTCTTCTTCGGTGTTTGGCCTTAGAAGTCGAAGGGGAAGGAGAGGCAGCAAGACGACGAAGAAGACGATTGAAGACGACGACGACACCTTCTTCCTCTTCCTCCTTCTTCTTCGCCAGGCTCCGCAGAACAGACGTCAGGTCTTCCATCCAGGAGGGAGCCGGGGCGGCAGTTGCCGGAAGGCAACAGGGCCCGACTGCACCTGTCCGGAAAGACCTGAGACTGTGACAGCAACACCAGCAGCAGGAACAACAGGAACAGGTCCGGGAAAACAGCAGGAACGGCAGGAACATCTGAAAGGGAATGTGCAGGCCGATCTGAAATGGAAAGAGTAGCTGGAACGGCAACAGTACGGCAGGCACGGCAGGTACCACGGGAGAGCCAGGCGTCCTGTCGGCAGTTACCGTCATCCGTGGCACTGGCGGCAAGGTCCAGGGGGGGTACTCTTTGGGCAGCGGAAGTCCGGGTCGGCAAAGGAAAAATCCAGGTGGTGGTGGCACCGTTCTCCTTGGCACGGCAGCAATTGGTTTTTGTATAGCCACCGTGGGTGTCCACAACATTATATGGGGCGTATATACCATATGTGGTGGGATCTCATACGCTGGTGTCGTTATTGTGGTGGTAGTTGTGGTCACCGCACCATGAGTGACCACCGCCGACCCCGCCAACCGCTGAAGCAACCCCTGGATGCTGGGCACTCCCTGCAGTCCCAGCGACTCCCACAACCTGTCCCAAGTCGTCCTTCACTGATGGCACACCTGCGGAGACAATAGTCGGGTTAGTTGGAGGGGTGGGCTTCCTCACGCCCTGGGGAAGAAACACCCCCCCCAGAGCGGACGGAAGACCCCGAGTACAGCTGTACGTCCGGGTAGCGGGCCCGCCTCCTCCACACTCGACGGATCGAGAGAGGAAAAGGACTCCGCTACCCCCCCCCGCAGGGGAAGGCGCGAAACGTGGGGGCTGGCCGGGGGGCAGGAAAGAGGACGAAGTGTCCGTCACCAAAGGAGTCACTGGACTTTCCGATGACTTCTTGGCCGGCCTAAGTCTCTTCCTGCCCTCGTACAGCACCAATGCGCCTCGGACCAATTAACACATATGACACAAGGTTCGTTGCGGGAGCACTCTCGCCCCCTGGCAACGAGTACAAACCTCATGGGGGTCCACGTCAACGAATGACCTGAACCCTCCACATCTACGCCCCTCCCAGCCCGGGACCACACTCTACGGGCGACTGGAGGGCGCGGTGAAATCTCCATTTCTTCCAATTCACTCATTGCAAGATCAATAGAATTGTAAAAGTACTTACAGTCACTCCTGATTTATACAGAAAGAGAGGCAAATACTCAAAGTCAAAGCAAACGACAAAGCGGGCAGAAGCGATGGCGAACACGTCCTTCCCACATACGGCCGAAAGCAAAAGTGGTTTGTTTACCTCCCAGTCGCGCGGCGCGCGACGATCGGACAAGCAGTTAACTACCGTTCTCCCCTTGTTCGAAGCTTACGACCGTTCCAGCTGCCGCTAGCTACTTCCTATTGTTAAAGGACCGAGGGTTTGTATTACGTATCGGAACAAATGTTGACGAAACTTCAGTCTTTTAAATGGTATGCTTAGAGTTGCAATTGTATTCATGTTTCACCAATTAAATATCGAGTGAATAAGACCCGTCTACCGTGATGAGGGTTGGCCTGTCGTGATGTTTCCCCCTATGCGCATTACGATTATAACAATTACATGAATGGCTGATAACAATCTGCATGAATAACTGGTAAACTGTTCTGCATGACAGTTGAGTATAGCAATTATTTACAATAGGTACGAAAGTCAAGATGTCGTGACGTCATAATACAAACTTAAAAGAACGTTCTAATTCAGAAAAATAATTACTTAAATTTGAGTCAGGGTCGAGTTACTTTTTCAATAACGAATATTTTCAAATTAATCATCATAAATATGTAAAATATTGATGTTTTACTACTTATTTAAAAATTAGCTAAGAGCACGCTTCTCGTCATCTTCTACCAAAACAGCTGTTTACTCCTGGCTTGTTTGTTGGTGAGAAATCGTGTTTCGATTGTTGTGATGAAAGTGCTCCAGCGTCTGTGGGTACAAGTGGTGTGCGGATTTATCACAGGAAATGGAAAGTTTGTTGACACAAGCGACTCCGTAAACATCGAGATGGCGTCAATCTTCTAAACATTTTTTGTTGTAAGTAAAAATTTCTAAAGCGTTTCGGTGAGATTTCCACTGCCGTGGGCGCCATTTTCAGTACCCTCTGTTTAAATCTTAAAATTTGGCCTTAATTTCTAACTTTGGAGAAAATACTTACTTCGAAAGGAGAGTAGAGGTCTTTAGCTCCGTTTCTCACCAACAAGAAGTCGCGACTGATGCCCATCTCGGGTGTCAGGACGCGTTATAATGTACTTTTTCGGAGGGTGGCAAGCGTTGAATGTAGGTGGCCTGGTTGGCCTGCCGTGGTGATCTACCCTAAGTATAAATGTTGAATGCGTTTTGGTGAGATTTCCACTGCCGTAGCCACCCTTTTCAATACCCTCTGTTTAAATCTTAAAATTTGGCCTTAATTTCTAACTTTGGAGAAAATACTTACTTCAAAAGGAGAGTAGAGGTCTTTAGCTCCGTTTCTCACCAACAACAAGTCGCGACTGATGCCCATCTCCGATGTCAGGACACGTTATAAGGTACTTTTTTTGGGATTGTTCACGTTGATTGTACATGGTCCACTCCTGTACCATGTGGTTTTTTAACCTAAATCTTAAAATTTGGCCTTAATTTTCAACTTTGGAGAAAATACTTACTTCGAAAGGAGAGTAGAGGTCTTTAGCTCCGTTTCTCACCAACAAGAAGTGGCGACTGATGCCCATCTCCGGTGTCAGAACGTGTTATGTACTTTTTCGGAGGGTGGCATGCATTGATCGTCGTTGGCCTGCTGCAGGCCATGCGGTGTTTTACCCTAAAATTACCTTTTTCTTACCTTCTATAGGTCTCCTGTTGAACTTCCATGCCATAATAATAGAACAGCTCCTCATGCCTGCATCCTGAGTGGCCATGGCGTTCCAGTAATTCAAGGCATTAGGGCTGAAATGGGGGAAATCTTTCTGGAACATGAAATGCGCCTCTAGCTGGTGAACAACGTAATCGATGAACCTACTGAAGGAATACTTCGCAGCCGCCGCCTCTGGCATGTTGTCGGTGTCTAAGACGGCCAGAACGTTCATGCCGTCGTAACCTTCACTCTCGCAAGTGGTCCAGGCTGAAGCCAAGGAAGCATTAGTGAAATTGGGGACAATGTCGAGGGTGAAGAGTTTGATGGTAGACGTGGGCGAGGGGAGGAAAATGAGATTGGTCTCGCATTTGGTTAACAACTTGAATATCATATCGTTGAAACTTTCCTCCTTAGTTAATCTGGCCATTGAACTCTCGTCACAGGAGTAGCCACTTACTCCTGAGCATAACTGCTCAAATGTGGTCTTCTTAGACATTTTGAATATGAATGACCTGCTGTAAGTCACAGAATTACCAACACATCCACACAAGGTCCTTTACACTGGTAGTTATGGCTTATCTCCCCACTTAAACAGGAAACTGGTAGAATCGCGTCCGAATCTTGTTGTGGTTTGTTATGGTCTTCTGGAATTTAGACCAACCGCTACATTTTGATGACGTCATGCTGTCCTTTTAGGATTATATTTCCAGTGTCATCCAAATCACTGTTCCAGTAATTAACATTTATATTTGTATAATATCGGTATTTAATACATAATTGCGAGTAATTTTATTCATTATAATACTTTGAACTCAGGTAACTGATTTTAGTGCCATAGTTTTTTATACTAAAAGAACATGTAAACATTATTAAAAAACTCATTTCAATATAACTTTAGCCGATATCTATTTATGAAAATCTTCGTTGTTTAATTATCTTATATTTCTGGTGCACTAGTAATATCGTAGTTAACACATTTATTATTTACTAAATATAGCTCTCCCGTCATCTCATGTAATCTTCAAAGCATACAACGGACAGGCCACACACAGTACCGAGCATCGAGTACGTTTATCAAAATTGTTATCTATTCCTTACTTGCCCTTATATATAATCTATTATGATAATGTGTTGTATTGAAATAACTTTAATATTTTAGTGAAGCATTATGTCCCGCAGGTATTCGCTGATTCGTTCATTTAGACCATTGTACAGTAATGAATACAAGAATAAATAAACGCCGTTGCTATGGAACCTGCAGCAGGTTCCGACTTTCCAAAGCTATATATGTGTGTTATCTAACATAATTATGGCTGTTTACTGGTCACAATTTTGCTGTATTAGGTATGGAGGTGGGTGGGGTGGCCGGTATCGTTACTTTACAAGTCTTAGTATGATTTTTTTTTTTTTTTTCCGTGTAATCGGATCCGATAAAATACACGTGCATGCGCATAAAAGACTATCGGCGCAATTAGACGAACACTTCCCTAAATGCCTGACACATGGCTTTGAAAAGTCGGAAACCGGCTGTCGGTTCCATAGCCACACCGATAAACGCTCTCTGAGTATTTCAATCTGTGCTGTGGCTAGCAAGGTTACTTAGCAGCAAAAATCACCTTAAGGAATCTGCTATTTCCGGGTATCTATGGTTTTGATCAGTTCCCTGTCTAATAGAGAAGTAATAGCTATATGCTCATGGCGATAATAGTCTAAGCAAAAAGTTATCAAAATGTCTATTTGATCTAGTGATGGTATTGTACATAATCTATTGGATCAAGTGATGGTATTGTTGTGTATATAATCGTCCATGAAATCTTGTCAAAGGATTCAAAATTTTCAGTTGACATTAAGTAGGTACATCCCTTTCGAAATTTATTTCTCTAAGTAAATACTCAAAAGCTACTACTATGTTCTGAAGTGATGTGAACTATATATTTCTGAAGTTCTTTCAAATACTTCTTTTAGTGGAAGCAAGACCACCGGGATTAGGCCTGTTCGATGTTTTGTGGCGTAAGCAAGGGTGGTCCGAGCTGCTAGCACTGACTACGCTGCCAGACGAAAGAAATATAAACAAACCCTCGCCAAAATCTATCATTTTTCGTCTGCCTGTTATTAATTTACTTATTTTCTCGTCTACACTAATTAGTGTACTGTGTACACCAAATAATACTCACTCGAAACACAAGTTATAAGATTAATATGAAATGGTGAACCAAAACAATTTGTTTAGTACATCACTAAAAAAACATGGTTCTTTCTACTATATGTGAATGAAATAATTCTCTCTTACATACAGTCATTAATTGGTATTTAAATTTTCCAATTTTCTCTTTGGCTACAATAGTTATTTTCTTGAACAACAATTATTCAATGAAACGTTAGTAGCAACCCATATTGTTAATTTTTCTGTTTTTCTGTACTATAACCTTCATTACTTATTGAGCAGCTTATCTATTATTTACCCTTTGACATTTAAACGTTTAAATTCATGATATCGACCAAATGTAAAATTTTGATATTTGCATCCCGAATAAAAGGGCAGTGGTTTTTTCCAATAGTTATTAAAGCTTGAACGATATATTCATTGGATATTTGTAAAACTAAACGAACATTTAGTTTCTCAGAGGTTTAGGGAGATAATGCTTTTAATGATAGTTTATATGAATGTTCATTGAGTTAACATATATATCATGAAGTTTTTCAAAGGGCTGAATGGTGCATAATGAATTTCATTTTCCAAATAATTGACGTCAAAGGAGAACTGAGGTAACTTCATTGTTTTATTTATAACTTTCTGGCCAAGCCAATTGTTCCTGATATATTTTAACAATTTTACTGAAACATACACGAAAAAGGGCATTTGTTACTCTGAAATGGGTGAGGATACAATATAGACAGCTGTGGAATGCTGGAAAAATAGGAAATCGCTTTCCCAATGATAGCATTATGATGCTTCATTGCAAAACACTGTAAAAATGACTTTTCTCTAAGCCTATAATTACTTTATTCAGTGTGCAGTGCAGAACATCTGCTTTTATCCTTTAATTGGGAATTTGTGCAACTTATGTGAATTTAGACTTTACCTGTTCAACATAAAAGTAAAATGACCCTATTGCAGCTTCACTATAGCCAAAGACTGAACCAACAATATTTTTGCCTTTATAATGAAAATATGGTATCAAGTATGTGAGTTTCATCCACCATCAGTATCTATTTTGTCATTGGGTAGAAATGATTTACATTTACTCTTGATGTACATAAGAAAATTTGAGTCCTTTTTTTTTAATATGATGTTGGGTAGACCTGTTTGAAAAGACACTCTCCTGATGGTACAGTAACTTTGAGTGGAACAACTATAGGTATAACAAAAAACACAATATTACCTACTCTGATGAATAATCAAATTTATTCAGTCATTAACTAGAGCTAAAATTATTGCCAAAAATGAAATATGATATTGTTATGATACAATAAAGTTTTATGCATACTTACCTGGCAGGTATATATAATTAAATTCCCACCCTCCTCCCCTCAGGAGACAGGGTTCAGAGAAAATCTGAGGAAAACGGGAATAGTTCCAAGTACCAGCGCCACGGGAACGGGGTGGCCATCACCTGAACTACCAGTGTACTAGCGGTTGCCGCGAGTTTTGAAATTCTGCCAGTGCGTCAAGAGGATAAGCTATATATATACCTGCCAGGTAAGTATGCATAAAACTTTATTGTATCATAACAATATCATTTTTATGCATGACACTTACCTGGCAGGTATATATATAGCTGATTGACACATTTGGAGGTGGGTCATAGACAGCAACATCGTCATAATTCAAAAATTAACTAAATTTTTTAAATTATTTATTAAGTTCCTTACCTGCTAAGGTAGCTGACTTCGTAGGTCCTGCCTCTTAGCCTGCTAAACCTTAGTAGCTCTCAACTAGGATGTGACCTGTTTGTTGAGAAAGCTAACAACAAGGGTCTGACAACTGGACATGACCAATCTGCTGACAGAGAACCCTAGCCCTCATTTACCACGGGCATTCATGCTAGGAAAGTTAGTCACCTGAACCACACACACATACAATAATAAACACTAACCAAAAACTGAGCTGGTATTAACCTTCTCAGACAACCATAAAAAACACTATAACCTAATTAAAATAAAAACCTAGCATGTTATTAGGTTATGGGGTGGAAACTCCTTTGCCCAGTACTGTACCTGAGGATACATACGGGCCTAACGTTTGACAATTATCAAAAGTTGTCTTCACGTCTCTAAGGTAATGAGAGGCAAATACAGAGTTTGTCCTCCAAAAACGTCGAATCTATAATGTCCTTGAGGGCTAAATTTTTCCTGAATGCTAAGGACGTAGCTACTGCTCTCACCTCATGAGCTTTAACCTTAATCAAGCCGAAGCATTCTTCCTGACAAAGTAAATGAGCTTCTTTAATGACTTCTCTTACAAAGAAAGCCATCGCGTTTTTAGACATAGGTCTAGTAGGATCTTTTAACAGAGCACACAGAGAACATGAAGTTCCCCTAATGCTTCTTGTTCTTTCTACGTAAAACCATAAGGTCTTACTGGGCAAAGAACCCTTTCTTGTTCTTGACCTACTAGATCAGCCAGTCCTTCAATCTCAAATGATCTTGGCCACGGATGCGAAGGATTCTCATTCTTTGCTAAGAACTCCTGTTGAAAAGAACAAACTGCTTTGTTGTGCTTCCAACCTACTTGTTTGTCAATAGCTTGCAGCTCGCTAATCCTTTTAGCTGTAGCTAAGGCTACTAAGAAAATAGTCTTCTTCGTTAGCTCTCGCAAAGACGAACTGCCCATAGGTTCAAACCTATCCGTCTCCAAGAATTTGAGAACGACATCCAAATTCCAAGAAGGAGTTCTGCAAAGTCGATCCTTCTTTGTATTAAAAGATCTGAGAAGATCTCTAAGATCTGCGTCGTTGGACAGATCTAAACCTCTGTGTCTAAACACTGCAGACAACATACATTATAACCTTTAATTGTCTGATTAGCCAAACCCAGTTCCTTCTTCAGGTATAAAAGGAAATCTGCAATTTGTGTCACAGAGGTACTGGATGAAGAAATCTTCCGATTCTTACACCATTTACGGAAGTTCTCCCACTTCGACTGGTACACTTTGATAGTTGATGGCCTTCGTGCTCTTGCAACTGCCTTCGCTGCTTCTCTAGAAAACCCCCTCGCTCTGACAAGTCTTTCGATAGTCTGAACGCAGTCAGACCCAGAGCGAGGGTGTTCTTGTGGAACCTGTCGAAGTGGGGTTGTTTGAGAAGATCTACTCTCGTGGGTAGACTTCTCGGAGAATCCACTGTCCATTCCAGTACCTCTGTGAACCACGTTTGGGCCGGCCAGTATGGGGCTATCAGAGTCAGCCTTGTTCCTCGACTTTCCCTGAATTTTTTCATTACCTTTCCTAAAATCTTGAACGGGGGAAAAGCGTACGCATCTAGACCCGTCCAATCCAGTAGGAAGGCATCGACTGCGACTGCAAGAGGTACGGTGATGGAAGAACAATAGTTCGGTAACCTCTCGTCGCTGCGGTAGCGAAAAGATCCACTACTGGAGTGCCCCAGAGCTTCCACAGTCTCTGGCATACTTGAAGATGCAACATCCACTCCGTGGAAAGCACTTGTCCGTCCCTGCTCAACAGATCCGCTCTGACGTTCTTCTCTCCTTGAATGAACCTGGTGAGCAGGGTGACGTTTTCTCTCTGCGACCACAGAAGAATCTCCTTCGCCAAGTTGCAAAGGGACAACGAGTGGGTTCCTCCTTGTTTTCGTATATATGCCAGAGCTGTGGTATTGTCCGCGTTGATCTGCACCACTTTGCGCTGATCCACGGTCTGAACGCTTTCAGAGCCAAGAAGATCGCCATCAGTTCCTTCCTGTTTATGTGCCATGCCTTTTCTTTTTTCTTCGTTCCAAAGGCCTGACTCCTCCCGAGGGCCCAGCGTCGCTCCCCAGCCTGCGTCTGACGCGTCGGAAAATAATATCCGGTCTGGGTTCCTCTGCTGGAGTGACGTACCCTCTGACAACCTCCCCGGAACTAGCCACCACTTTAATTCCTCCTTTATCTTTGAAGGAATTGGAAACCGGAAGGAATCTGGTTGCGATCTTTCTTGGCCAAACTTCGTTCAGAAAGAACTGTAAGGGCCTCATGTGAAGTCTCCCTAGTGAAATGAACCGCTCTAACGAAGAGAGTGTCCCCAGCAGGCTCATCCACTCTCTCGCCGAGCATTGGTCTTTCAATAGGAATTCTTGCACTTTCCGCAGGCAACATGGTCTGCCTTTCGGGTGACGGAAAAGCCCGAAAAGTCACTGAGGATATCAGAATCCCCAAATAAACTAGCTCCTGAGAGGGGATCAACCGTGACTTTCTCAGGTTTACCATCAGACCCAGTTGCTGAGTTAACTCCAATGTGATGTTCGTGTCCTCCAGACATTGCTGTTTTGATTGTGCTCTTATGAGCCAATCGTCGAGGTAGAGAGAGACTCTGACTCCTGACAATGAAGCCACTTCGCCCACATTCGACATCATTTTCTTGTAAAAATTTGAGAAAGCCGTGCATGCACCAGACCGAAACAAAGGGCTTTGAATTGATAAATCCTGTCCTGGATCACGAATCTCAAATATTTCCTGGACCTTGGGTGAATCGGAATATGGAAGTACGCATCCTGAAGGTCCAGCGTTACCATCCAGTCCCCTGGTCGTACCGCTGCCAGTACTGAATCGTTCGTCTCCATCGTAAACTTGGTCTTTTCTACGAACAAGTTTAGCTGGCTTACGTCCAGTACTGGCCTCCAACCTCCTGATGACTTCGGTACTAGAAACAGACGGTTGTAAAAACCTGGGGATTCGTGATCCAGAACCGGTTCTATGGCCCCCTTTTCTAACATGCTGACAACCTGATGCCAAAGAGCCTCTCTCTTCTCTAAATCGATGTAATGAGCCCTAGGGCTCTCGGAGCTGTAGCGAGAGGTGGTTTCTTGAGAAAGGGGATCTTGTATCCTTCCTTCGCTACCTTTACAGACCAAGGATCCGCTCCTTTGCTTTGCCAGACTTCCCAGAAGTCTAAAAGTCTGGCCCCCACACAAGTCTGGAGGACTTCTGACTCATTGCTTGGTTGAGGTTTTGGAACCTCTTTTGGCTGAACTCTTTTCCCTCTAAATGCTGGTCGGGAAAAAGTCCTACCCCGAAAGGGCTGCTGTGATGTCTTTGTATCCTTCGGGTCTTCTTCATTACATTAGAAGGTAAATACTTCCTTACAGAAGACGTAGAAGATCCTGAGTAGCCTTCTGAGTGAGGGAGAGCGAGATGTCCTTAATGATATCCTGAGGGAAGAGCTGTCCTGAAAGCGGAGAGAACATCAACTCCGACTTTTGCGCGTTCGAGACTCCTTTAGCAGCAAACGAGCACAAAAGATGTCTTTTCTTCAAAACAAAACGCCTGCTGTAAAAAGTGAAGCCAATTCATTAGCTCCATCTCTCAAGGCTTTATCCATACAGGACATGATACTTCTCGGCAACTCGGATTCTGACGAATCTTCCATCTCCGAAGTCCGAGCCAGGGCCCCCAACGACCAGTCAAGAAAAATTAAACACCTCAAAAGTCCGATAGATACCTTTGAGTAAATGGTCGAACTCTGACGAAGTCCACCACACTTGGCTGAATGTAAAGCATGTCTACGGGAGCTGTCCACTATGTTGGAAAAGTCTCCCTGGGAGGAGGCAGGAACTCCCAGGCCAAGACTTTCCCCCGTAGCATACCAAAACACCAGACTTCGAAGCCAACTTGGCCGGAGGAAGGAAAGGCAAAAGAAGTCTTCCCCGACTCTCTCTTCTCCTTCAACCACATTTACGCGTTGAAGGGCTTTCTTTGCCGAAATAGACAAAGTCATTTTCAAAAAAGACGATTTCTTGGCTGTCTTCTGTCTTCGAAAATTGAGACAAAGGCGATGGCGGGCCTGAAGGTTGAAAATCTCCTTCAAACAAAGAAAGAAGGCACTCTGTTAGTCTCTTGTAGTCCGAAGAAGGAGCTTCCACATTCTTGTCCATCTTCCGCCCCACTTCCCTCCACAAATTTCTTCCGTCCTGCGAAGAAGAAATATCTTGAAAACCAAGATCCTGATGACTCTCCAAAGCGGACTCCTTATGCAGAGCCTGCTTAGAGAGTGAATGCGGCGCTGTCTCCTTGTAAAACTCCTCTCTTCCTTGTCGAGAAAAAGTTTCGACTTGCTGCCGCCTGCGTCCTGCGTCCTCCTGAACGTATGCGTCCACCATGCGTCCATCACTTTCTCTGCGTCCTGCGTCCTGCACTGCTTCGTCCTTCTTAAGGGATGCACTGCGTCCTGGCTTGCGTTGCACGTCCTGCGTCCTCTTGGAGGACTTAACCGGGAGAGACGAGTCCTTACGTCTAACCGAAGGTTGTTCGGGCTTCTCCCATGATTGTACAATCACTGCTAATCTCTCCTGCATGTCCCGCAGAACTTCCTTCGTCTCCGCTTCCTTACGAGACTCCTGATGATGAGGAGATCGAGGACGCACCGGGTCTAACACGGAGAGGCGAGCGAACCTGCGGTCTACGCAGAGGAGTTCCTCTAAGCGGAGAAACACCTCTCACCGCACCGCTAGTAACTTCCAACTGACGAGAAATCCTCTTCCTTTTGATAGGGATAATTTCTTCATCCTCCGATGAAAAAATCTCAGGGCTACTCCACCCTTCTTGGTCAACAGCCCTTTCATCCTGTGATGAGGACGGAAAGTATGACCTCTTGAGAGGACGCGATACTTCCGCGAAACGCCTACTCCTTCCTGGAGGCCGAACTATCCGAAGAATAACGGCACTTCCCAGTATCGCCTTTTCCATGGCGTACTGCTGCAGCCTGGGAAGCAACAGGACTGCCTGAAGGGACGACTGATCGCGAGTAAACCCCTCTCGCCTCCCTTCGACTGTCGACATGCCTTCTCCCTTGGGTCTGGGAGCTTGACAGAGGTCTCGGTCTAGGAGCACGAGAGGGACGATCAGGCGCCCACTCCACAACACTGTCACCAAACACTTCCACTTTGTCTGTTAATCGTTTAATTTGATCTCCCATGGACGCAAGGGCAGCGAACACTTTCACGATTTGTGGATCAGTAGAATCCTCAGATACAGCAACGGGCGCAGGAGAAACCTGAGGGGAAGGTGCTACGTCTACATGTGAATGAGCTGGAGAAGACACATGCAAAGAATTCATTCAAAGGCTTACTCGAAGATCCCGATCTCTCACTCCTAGATACAGATCTTCTAACCCGATCTTTTTCTAATCTCTCAACATACTTCATAAGAGCCTTCCACTCTTTCTCATTCAGACACTGACATTCATTGCACCTATTGTCCCACGTACATACAAACTCCCGACACTTCTTACAAATAGTATGTGGATCTACCGATGATTTCGGCAGTCTCACCTTACACCCTTCTTTCACACAAACTCTAAACATACTTCCTGAATCAGACATACTAAACCAAAATCCAAACAAAATGCGATTGCCACGCTAACTTCGTGAATACGATACCAATATCCAAAAAGTCAGTCAACGAGCAGGAAATTCTAACAGAGAACCAACAACGATGTTGCCGGTTCGGCTGGCAGAGAAAATCTGAGGAAAACGGGAATAGTTCCAAGTACCAGCGCCACGGGAACGGGGTGGCCATCACCTGAACTACCAGTGTACTAGCGGTTGCCGCGAGTTTTGAAATTCTGCCAGTGCGTCAAGAGGAAAAGCTATATATATACCTGCCAGGTAAGTGACATGCATAAAAAACTAGTTTTATAACAGCAATGCAATATATGTATATTGCAGTGTTAGAAATACATTCAGCAGTATCAGCTCTTTGGAGTTACTGAATATCATGAACCTCTGTAGGAATCTTGAGATCTCCTCAGTGACGTACTTCAGTGACATGAAAAATGAATGTGCTGTACAGTTAAGCTTAACTGTAGGTAGGGCATTGTGGCATAAGTATGGTTTTTCATTAATCTGTACTGAAGTTTTACCTGTGGAAGAAGAAAGATGGTCTTTTAATATTTTTACGAGTATATATGAGCACTGAAACCTAGTAATGCAATGAGAATAGGTTAGGTTAGGTTAGTGAAATTTCTACTGTAGGCTCCTGTTTTGAACCTGTATCCCTTAGAATACTATGCCAGTCTACTTCTTTTTTTTTCACCTTAACCCATTTGTCCCATGCCTTTGACTATTGTCAATGGAAACTTTCCTATTTCCCCACCACTATACTGTACTTAAGTTGTGATGACCCTACAACTTATATGTCTGTGCTAATGTAACTCTTGAGTACCTTGTCTGAAGGTTGTCACACAGTTGGGTACCATGTTTGCAACCTTCTTACCTGACACAGGCCCTTGCCACAATCATTGCGATAATGCTCTTTACCACATATAGGCTACAGCATTCTGGGGTTTCCATGCACTTGCAGTACGTAAGTTTACCCTTCTTAGGTTTACTTGTTTTATGTGTTTGCCCTTTCTTTGCTTGTTGGTAACTTTTTATATGCGGCTTGCCTTACCTGACTACTGCTACAATTATTAGTCTTGCCTATTATGACATTTAAATTGTTTTTTTCCTAAGGGTGTTGTTGGGTATAGGTAGGTTACACTGGGAGTTCTTTGACTTGGGCTAGTCTATACCTATTCGACTATGTCAAGCACATGAATTGCTACTAATATTCAATGTGTAGGCTAAACCAGTCTTTCTTTATATTGCACCTGACCTTTTTACCCACAACTTCTACCTAGAATGCAGACTGTATTTATATTGCAGTCAAAAGTCATCCAGAGAGAAAAGTCAAATGGTAGTACCTGTTGCAGTGAACGTATTGCAGAGTTTATCTGCTTACCACAGTAAATTCGTCCAAAAAAGGACACTAGATGTATCCATGGCTCGCTACCTCATGATGCCATATAAGTTTTATGTTCCAACTCATAAATAAAACAATGGAACACCGAAAACACCTCTTGTCCAAGTGATGTAAGGGAAGGAAGATCGAGTCAGGAGCGAGTCGCCAGTCACTCCCCTCGGAGAGTCGGACCACCAGGGTCGACGTCATCATGTCATGACGTCACATCGAACAGGCCTTCTACCTCGGTGGTCGTGGTGAAAGACTGTAATAGATCATGCTCCTTCACACAAGTTTTGTATCAGGTCTTCATTTTCTAATCTCGGCTGAAGGAGAGACTGGTGAAGGCAGATCGTCTCGCCAAAATGTATTTAATAATAATAATGAAAAACTTTACTGTATTATCTGTTGCTTCTATCATTACTGTGCAGAAAATACTTCCATTTTATGCATATATTTTTAGTCAAACGTCCGTCTTTAATTTGTGCTATAATGGTTGCTTGCACGTAAATATGTTTTAAGGATTACGACATGCTGGACTAGAGTAGTGGTTTTCTTACATACCGACCTCATGACGAAGAGGAGTTGCTAGCATATTGTATTTGAGGAGGAAGGGAATTATTCCCTTTGAAAGTTAATGGTTAATTTAAAAAAAAAAAAAAAAATGGAGATATGCGCAAACAGACGGGGAATGTGGCTCCAAAATCAGACGAAGCAATCTATTCACATAAATTCAAATTGAGAAAGGATGCTATTATAGTTCTGAAACCATGTGTCTCAACAGCGACGGCTACTGATCATTAGAAAAACGTCTTGTCAGTGAGCCGGGAAACAGGTCTGTCATTTCAGAATTTTGTTGTGGGGGTGGGGTGGATTTGCGAGCGATGCGAGCCTAATCAGTTGGGGGTTTTGAGATTTTGAGCTATTTTACGTGCTTTTTGAAGCCACATGAGCAAGGTATTTCAGCAGAAATTATATTCCCACTACTGTTTGTTTTATCTCATCATCACTAGTAGCTAGTAGATAGATAAGGATCAAGAAACGTAATATATTTCAGAGAAATTTCATATATTTATGATTGCACATTCAAAAAGAAATGCTGTTACTTTTTGGGGCTAGGGGGTGATTGGGGCAAGGTTGGGGGCGGCAGTTGGCCACCCGCCAATGGCGCCCCTGTCGGGAAATAAATGCGCAAAGCAGGTTAAAGAGGGACTCGTGGAGTTTTCTCACAAGGTAATTGATAAAAGTAGGATAATTGAACAAATAAACATTACGGATTGTTTAATAGTTACAATTCAAGCATCATTGCAGGCTGCAAACTGTGGTTCGATTTGCTTAAGTTCCTGGTTACCGCATGGCAAAATTTCCCTTGCTTTAGTGTAACAGTCATTCTGTCCATTTGTACTACCAGAGCCATGTTACTAGTGAGAAAACGCCATTCTCGATGCTAGATGGCATTACACTTCCGCGGCTAAAAGGACAGCTGCTGCCTTCCAGTTTTACTTTTTTTAGTAAAAGGCTAGGGACACCGCCCTTAACTATGGAAACTGCTGCCTTGTAGGTGGACATTTTAGTCAAAGGCGAGGCCACCACCAAAAATTGTGGTTGATGACAGCAAGGGCATGCGGTCGTTAAAACCCCTTTGCCAAATAATAAACCATGCCTGATGTAAGGAAAGGCACAATGGGCAACCGACCTCCTAGATAACGGTGGGAAAGAAGAATGTTGAAACCTGTTCGAAATGGGATATTGTAGCCTAGTATCTATTTTGTAAGTATTTTGGGATGCTTTTGGTACCGACAACATGGCAATTATTCTTAAATTTAGTAAAGTGGAAGTTCATAGGCTAACAAGTATGGTTTATTCCGTTTGGTGACCTGCCTATACTTACGTCAAACTTCTGATAGGTACTAGAGGTTGATAGACTAGCCTGGTAATTCTTAGCCCTCATTCCGCGGTAAAGTAGACTATGGCAGTTGACGTTTTCCTACGTTATTTTAATTACTGAACAAGAATTTAAAGTAATATTTATTCGGACGACAGTAATTAACACCCAGGGGCCAGTACTAAACATGGCGAAATACATAGGACGCCCCGATCCCTAGTGGATGTCGTATGATGTTGAAGTATCTTAAAATTTCTAAGTTTTTGTGCCCTGTGTATACCTAGACCTCATGGCAATTGGCAAGTAGGTTACTGATTTTGGTGTCATCTTAAGTCGGTTAGTTAATTGCACTTCTTGATATCTTTTGGGAAATTCAAGTTCTATTTTGGTGTTCTACAGTAGTTAAAACTATGGGTAGATCTAGGTAATAACTCCGCAGTGGCTATTTCTTTGGAAATTAGATTCCTATAGTATTTTAGTTGCATATTAATGATACTGTAATTAACCCCCATGGGCTAGTACTAAAAACGGCGAAATACATTTGACGCCCCAATCCCTAGTGGCTGCCGTATTCGCGGGAACGTTCCTTGCAGACCGTGCGGAGTTATTGCCTAGAATTACCAAACTATGCACTGAAATTAGCTAATGATATACATATCTTCAGTTTTGTAGATTAAGTTGAGGATATGTATAGACATTTTCCACTTTAAAGTATAATAAATTTTCTCTCCAGTGATGTTTGCCATTTATGCAGAATATTCCATTTAAAAGCTTATGGAATAATTTTTTTTCAAGTGGCTTAATTCTCTGTAAACAACCCTTACTTGTGTTGATTATAAAATTTATAAAATTATTCCCTAGCATTCTCCAGATATACGTAAATGGTATACCTGATGTCAAAATATTTTAGCTAAATTTTTAGTTTAGTACCTACTAGATGTAATTTTACATAAGTAACTTACCAAGTAATTACACGGCTAACAGTTTCTAATATCTGCAGCTAAAATTCTAAATTTGCAGTAGCGATTCTTGTGTTTTCGTATATAGCCTAGTAGCTGGTTCAAAATTTTGATTCTTTGCTGTTTTCTTGGAGAAATTGGTGAAGTACTCTTTAGTAGCCATTCGGCATTTATTTAGTTAGGGTTGTGATAATCCTTGGAGTTATTCAGACTGAATTGACTTGACTAATTTTGACTGCATTTCACCGACGTACCTTGTCCGA
>NC_087217.1:12961763-13091763 GCF_015104395.2 Macrobrachium nipponense
AATCTTGGTTGGGATTGACGAAATATAGTAAATGTAGTCATTAATTAGGATGTTGTATGGAAAATGCGTATAGTAATGTCTGTTAATGTAAATCATCCAATGAACAAGCAGAGAAGCTATATACTTGTAACTTGACAAAACTGGAAAATAATGAAATCCGGATAATTCCGTTACTTAATGATAAACAACTTATATGCCTATGTGTATGTTTTGCACACACATGTATGTATGCATGTGTGTTTTTCTGTCTACGTATGTATGTGTACTAATTGTTCACATGTATAAGGTCAGGGGACTTAATGTAACCCTTCTTATGGAATAATTATTGACATGGAATCCAGAAGCCATCAATGTGTTTACATTTTTCGATGTTACGTAATGTAGAAATATTGAGTGACATGACAAACGATTTTGACACGTTCAGGGATGCAAGTTTGCTGGTAACTCTGCTTTTGTTATCTTTTAGTATATTTTCCACTGGAATATATGATAGGACTAGGATTTTGCTAACTGAAGGGAAGGTTATATATATCTCTCTCTCTCTCTCGCTTTCCTTTAGGTAGAAGCTTGTACATGAAGTGTAAGAAGTAAAACCAGATTACAAACAGTTGCTAATGGTTGCGTGAACTCTTGATTATATTCCTGATCATTTTTTCATTACCAGACATTGAAGCAAATGTTAATTGGGCTGTTTGGGCTGTTTGATCTGGTAACACTGTTTCAAAGCGAGAGAATTCCGGGCAAATCAGTGCGCCTGCCGGGCATTTGCCCGTCGTGTGGACGGGGCTTTACCCAAAACGAGGTGCTGGCAATTGGTTTAGTGATTCCACTCAAGGAAAAGAAAAAGAATCTGTCAACATGGACAAAGGACTGGTTATTAATAAAAAGGTACCAGATTTCTCATACTAACATTATAAAAGAGCTGAAATTCCAGCCAGATTGGCGTAATTATATGCCCCTGGATGAGACGACATATTTAGAGCTTTTGAATTTGGTCAGTCCATTCATTACTCAAAGACAGTGATGAGGAAATCCATCAGCCCTCATGAACGGCTGAGCGCAATATTTTTTTTTTAGCAACTGGCAGATCTCTTGACAGATATGAGATATTCTGCTCTCATCGGAACTAGTACCTTATCCATGATTATACCAGAAACTTGTGATGCCATCTACAAAGCTCTTAAAAAGGACTGTTTAAAGGTGGGTAATGATATTCAAAATTTAATGTTCATTTTATTGTTGAAAATCAACAGTCATGTTGTAATGTGCAAAACTAAAACAATAAAAAGTAAAAAAAATAGATAGTAAACTCGTTTGCCAGCATATTTCTAACTTATCCAGCTGTTACAAGGCTAAAATCGTGAGAAATATTGGAGTCACTATTTTAATTATCACTGCAATGAGAACTAGAAGACCCTGATACTGGTGTTGCAAATGATCCATGTAAAGGATATGGTTCATTTGTAATTTTAGAAGAGGCAGTCAATTTCCCATTCTCTGCTTCAAAAAGCTCATCACTTATCAGTTTTCTAGCAAAGCTAGCTGTTGTCATGTCTATGGTATCCAGTCTTTGGCCAACGTATTTCCCAAGTCTCGTTGGGATTATCCTGTCTCAGATAATTTCTCTAAATTTCGAGCTACCAAGTTTAAAATGTTGTCCGATTTACTTGTGTTGCTGCAGCTCGGTTTCGGGGTGGGAGTATTAGTACATGAAGGTCCATCATCATCTGGGGGCTGGACCACCTTTATGTTTCTGTGAAGTCAACCATAATTTCTTTTGTCTTCAACGGCGCGCACATCACTCATGTTGTAAATTTACTTGGAAATAGTCAAGTCTCATTGTCAGTGAAGGAGCTGCTTAAAGATGTTACCACCTTGAGAATTGAATAAGTTTGTCCTTTGGAGACTGATGCTTGTTCAGACTTTTAACACTAACCAGCAAGCTCCACCCACAGAAGGTAGACCAGATCAGACATCCTTCAAACTCCTTCAAACACGTTGGTCCAACATGTTTACCCCTTTCACACGTTCAAACATACTCTCAAACATGAACATGTTTGACAGTGTGAAACCCCTTTTATGGAATACTGAAGATGGAAGAAAGTAGGACGAGGGAGCAATGTAGAGTACTGAGGTGGTGGTTGGTGACAGCAATGAAAGATTTAACTAAGTAATGGTAAACAGCTGTTGACATTTTAGAATTTCTATTCTTAAGGAAC
This sequence comes from Macrobrachium nipponense, assembly GCF_015104395.2. Taxonomy (NCBI): domain Eukaryota; kingdom Metazoa; phylum Arthropoda; class Malacostraca; order Decapoda; family Palaemonidae; genus Macrobrachium; species Macrobrachium nipponense. Next base: position 12,963,983 of record NC_087217.1, read on the forward strand.
AAAATAAAATGGTTTCTGGGTCTTGGCTTGGTTCAAGTCAGATATTAATGGCCTACTTCAAAGTTTAGTATTAGGTGTTGAGTATTGAAGATAATAGAATTGGATGATTTTTACATGAAATATGAGAATGAACGAGAGACGTGTTAAAAGGAGACACAATAACGCAATTTTTTGCCAGTTTTGTTGATTTTTATTCTTAAAACTTTAACCATTTACTTTAATTTCAAACCACAAACATTTGTATAGTTTTACCTAGTGACTGATATACCCTTACAGGTAATAAAACTGGGCAGTCTTGCAAGGAGTTGAAAAGATTGTGGGGCCCACTATTAAGTGAGGTCATGGGGTTGCACTGGTCTTAAAGGTTCATAACCTGGTTTTCTCTTGAGACATTGAAAAAGTGAATGTTTATAATTAGTTAAACCATGGATGCACCCATCACTCTTTCATAGTTTAATGCATGATACAGTATGAAGGATTTTAATTATGAAAGAAAGTTCCTTTGAGTTGTATGTAGTTCGGCTGTGTGCTTGAAGCATTAATTTTCCTTGCTGATTTTGATATGAAAAAATTTGATTAGTGCGAAGTATCTAAGCAATTGTTTGACCTTTGGGAGTACCCTGGAGGCTTGGTCCTGAGTTTGGTTGCTATGGTTACGTTATCACATTGTGTTTTGGAGGCGGTGAATGCCCTTATCTGCAGGTCAGAAAGTTCCCTTGCCTGCAGATGATCATGAGAACTCCTTCCTTTGCCACTTTAGTTAAAGAGGAGGTATTGCTGGTTGCGGGATGTGGTGACTTCATTAGTTATAGATGTGTCAGTCTGTGGGCTAATTAATTAGCTCCCATTGCAGAGGCTACATCAGGAAAGTAACATTCACTGAAACAGAGGTTTCTGCATTTCGTGTTTCTATGATGTCCCTTCAGACAGTTTTGTGGTGTGACCTTTGGTTAAACATGTAAAAATGGTTTATGCCATGTCAGGTATTAAGTCTAGGTGCAAGAAAATTATTTTCTGGAGGTTATTGGTGTAGGGTTTAGGGCAATGTCATTGTTATTATCTTCAATTATCCTTTCTTCATCACTCGTGTTCATTCACGTCACAATGATGATTTCAGCAGTAGTTAGTAGGTGAGCCTAATACCTTGGGATATTATACTATAATGCATTGACAACTATATTATCTGACTTAGCTTTATCCGATTTGTAGATTTAAACCACCTGAACGCTGAAAATTGTCCTTACTGTCAGTGCATGGAGTTCTCAAATTTATGATGGATGAGTTTCATCCAACAACAATGTTTCTGACCAAATGACCAGTCTCGTTTCATTCAACAGTCATATACTGACACTCGGTTGCTTCCGTCTTGGCCCTCCTGTTATTATTGGTTCCCTCCGCTCCCAACTTCAGTTACGATTATGGTCCCTCCTGCTCACTTCAGTACAGGATTATGTTTCCCTCCTGATCTCACCCTTCCAAGTCATTTATGGGTTCCCGCCTGCTTTCCCACTTCAGTACCCCGATTATGGTCCCCCTGCTCATCAGTACGATTATGGTCCCTCCTGCTCACTTCAGTACGATTATGGTCCCTCCTGCTCTCTTCAGTACGATTATGGTTCCCTCCTGCGCTCGTCCCAGTCGACGATTATGGTCCCTCCTGCTCTCTTCAGTACGATTATGGTCCCTCCTGCTCTCTTCAGTACGATTATGGTCCCTCCTGCTCTCTTCAGTACGATTATGGTCCCTCCTGCCTTTCAGTACGATTAGGGTCCCTTCCTGCTCTCTTCGTACGTTATGGTCCCTCCTGCTCTCTTCAGTACGATTATGGTCCCTCCTCTTCTTCAGTACGATTATGGTCCCTCCTGCTCTCTTCAGTACGATTATGGTCCCTCCTGCTCTCTTCAGTACGATTATTGGTCCCTCCTCCGCTCTTCCCAGTACTATTATGGTCCCATCCTGCTCTCTTCAGTACGATTTATGGTTCCCTTCATGCCTCTCTTCAGTTACGATTATGGTCCCTCCGCTTCTTTCAGTACGATTAGGTCCCTCCTGCTGCTCTCCAGTACGATAGTCCATGTTCCCTGATATGTTCCCTCCTGCTCCTCAGCACCCCCTGCTCTTTTATATTGACATTGAGAACTGTAGTTGCTACTAGCAGTGGTTTCCACCTGACAATGCTACTGGACTTAATAACAGAGCTGAAGACAAATTAGGGATTCTTCAGTAATGTGATTGAGTTCATGTGAAAAATACTAGTTTTCAGATGATTACGTATTGCCACAATATAGTTAGTGTAATAATTGTGTAATGCCTTTTCTTTCTACAGGCTGATCTTATCAGATGTTGGATTCATTAGTGAAGAGAGTATTCAGTGTTTATTGAAATCTCGTGAGGAAGGTCTCCCATTTTCTGCAGTCTATTAAGTAAAACCTTTTCTTGCAGTCCATCCATATATGTATTTGCAGCTGCACTAGGAAGAATTAGCTGAACATCACGTTATTTCAAATGGCTGGTAGAAACTTTTAAGCTCAACAGTTAGCTCAAATGGATATTGTTTAACGTGTAGCCCAGGTAAATTCTTCAGTTTGATTTCACGATACTTTAAGGAGAAATTATGGAAACAAAAGTTAATAGTAGTAATTATGATTAATGAACTTCTCATTCACAAGGTGCACAAGCTAATTTTGTTCAAGGTTCAGTGTATGAAATTGTTAAATTAAGCAAAGCACACACAGCTACTGAATACACAGTCCCAGCAACATTTTTTTAAAGGCTGAGAGTTCACAAAGAGCCATCCATACTGAAGCTTCAACTATTTTAAATGGCAAATTTTAATAGTTATGTTGTGTTTTGAATATACACAGGTTATCATGAATAAACAACTTGTACATTTACCAAAACCTGTTCTTGTACCAGGTGCATGTACATGTCCATGTGCAAGGGAGAACTGCTTGGTGGCGCAGAGGGTAGGAGCTGATTTTTAGACTAGTTCTCTACACAAGGGCTTGATAGGAGGAAATCTGGCTGGATAGGCGTACTATAGGCAGAGAGGTGACTGGACGTAATACTTCAACACCAGAAACACTGAGCAAAAGTAGAACTTACATAGCCTGATGATTGAGGAAGATAACAAGACCAATGATAAAGAGGAGGATTCTAAGATGGTCCTATGAATTCTTATCCAAGGAGCAGCAAAGAAGTCTCTAATCTCCTGTATGAGAGAAGGCGAGGCAGAAGAAGGTGAAGATAGAGATGGAGGCCTGTGACATTTCCTCTCCACAACATATCTGTACCTCCCTCAGAAAAAGATGTCTGTATCTACTCAAAGTCTGAAGGTTGAGCAAAAGTCACCACTGTGGGTCAACCCAGAATGCTGATCAGAGTATACTGTTGACAGACAAGATGACACAGGAATCATATGTCTAGGCAAAAATGTGGGAAGAGCTATATCTGGAAACTGGCATGGCAGTCTAGACTGGAACATGACAGAGGATAGGAGCTGATTTTAGAAGATTTCTTCACACACTACTTTATCATGATAAAGAGCCTTGATATTTCCTGGGAATTTTAACAGGATGATGCGGGGGAAATGCAACCACTAAAGTTGTTCTTGAAGGAAATGTGGCTGGTTAGGCCTTTTTACTTCAATGTCAAAATCATGTACGTGTAAGATTTGTAGGATTAGAGATTATCCTATAAAATTCTCATCCAAGGAGCAATGTTGAAGTCCTAATACTCTGTCTGATGGGAGAAGAGTGTGCATACAGACAAAGATGAAGGCTTTTGACAACATTTCTTTGACATGTCCATGCTCAGATGAGAGAGAGTAAAAATGGAACGGGAGAAGTTGCTGATCGTAGTACACTATTGACAGACAAGATATCACAAGAGCCATAGCTCTAGGCACAGGTGTGGGGCGAGAGATTTGGAAATTGTCGTGGCAGTTGAGACTGGAACAAAGAGACCCAGAGGGTAAGAGCAGATTTTTAGAAGAGTACTCCAAACAGGACTAAATGATAGGGGCCTTATCTTGCCCTATCTTTCCTACGAACTTGTACAGGACGATTGCGGGAAGATGAAACCATTAAGGTCTTTCTAGTAGGAAATATGGCTGTATAGGCCTACCAGAGATGAGGGGATGTGATACTTAAACATTTAAAACATGGGCTGATCAGGAAAACCATGTATGTAAATGAAAGATTGAGAGGAATCTGATCCTATGAATTCTCTTCCAAGGAGCAGTCCCTCATTCTCCTAAGTCTGATGGGTGAAGCCAGACAGACAGAGCTGTGACATTTCCTCTTCATGAAAAGTCTGCACCTCTGAAAACTAAGTCGACTGTATCTGCTCTAATCTAACGTGAGCAGAGGTCGAGTCTAAATGATGATTTGAGTACACTATTGACAGGCAAGATTTTGCAGGAATTGTAGCTCTAGGGAAAGATGTGGAGAGAGTTCTAGATCTGGAAACTCATGGCAGTCGAGACCGGAATGCAAGAAGACATTGCCGCAGTGGACGTCAACTCAAAATGCATCCTTATGTTGAGACACCACCAGGCTTGTTAGCTGTGGAAAATACAAAATTAGTAATTTTACCCAGAATATAAAAAAAATTGTTCGTTGTCCCTTTCTTACCAAATAAATTATATATTTACTCCAAATAGTCCCAGTTGTATAAACTAAATTTTGATTGGTAGTATGTGGTATGCTTTATAACAAGCATGGTATTATGTAGCATTCCAACAATAGTGTCGTTTACATTACAAATTTCATATTCACCAATGGAGAAAAAAAAAAAAAAAGCACTGGAGCACTTCCAAGTTACAAACGCTAATGACAATAATGGAAGGGTGTGGAGTTAGTGGTTTGCAACAAGATTTAAGATTGAAGTCTAGGAATTTTTTAAGGTGGAACTGAGAAAATGCAAGTTACACAGTAATTTTAGAGGTTGGACAGCAAAACTGACATTAGAGAATTACATACAAAAAAGTATGGGCTTAACCCCAAAGGTGCCAATCAAGTGAATGTTGAAGCCATTGTACAGTCTTTATAAAGCTTTACATGCCAGTAGATACTTCAATCTGATAAAATTTCTGGTGATAGTTCACTCTCGACGTGGTTAGGTAGTTACGTGAAGCCGTTGGTCCCGTTGCTGAATCACTGGTTCCATGCAACGTAAAAACACCATACAAACAAAAACCTTAAGTACTTTGTTTCCTTTTATACCAATCGGAAATAAATTAATACTAATATGCAAGCAGGTTAACTTTATATTGTAGAACTCAAAACTTGAGTAGCAACAGTATTGATATATGACTTGACCAAGTAAAGCAGCCGAGACCAGAAAATCAGCCAAGCTGTAATCAGAAAAAATATATATTGATATCAGTTGACACTAACCTGTAAGACCTCAAGCCTCGTCCACAAGGTCGAACTTTGCCCAGGAGACTGTTCGATGTGACATCATAAGCGTAGAAAAGTCTGAACCTTGTACACAGTTTCTCTGCTTCTGACGTCACGTCGAACAAAGTCTGTCAGGCAAAGTTCGACTGTGTGGACGGGGCTTTAAGCACCCCTTCACCATGCCAAACTTAATAAAGTTTCAGTAACCTCTACCTGTACTTACTAAAGGGTATTAAATTACATGTAAAAAACAGGAAATGGTCATAAGTAGCAGGTCAAAGGGTTGCATGCATCACTTACCCCTATTGCACAGTACCAGCATTTAGTCAAACAGCAATTAAAAGAAACCTAATTTAACCGCTACTCAAACTTCAAATAAATTTTTTTTTCCAAGATTCTAGAAGTTACCATCCATAGTGCTACATTGTTAGAAAATTAAATGTGCACAAATTTCAGTGTATACCTGAACAGATAGTTTACCGTTTCTTTAGCAGAAATTAATTTACTTTTATGAGGCTGTCAAACTGAGAACTAGGCCACTGTAACAATTGTCAGTCAGTGCTGAAGACAGTGGTGAGGAGGAGAGGACAACAGGGACTGAAGAAAGTGATGCACAACTACCATATCTATAGTTTTACTATATTCAAACCTTTAAGATCCACAAAAAAATACATACTAATCATTATGCCTGTGTAAAGATCGGCCCAGTAAATCAATCTATTTAAGATCTAGGGATAGTATCATGTTTCAGCTTCTGGAGCTTATGGAAACGTCAAGTTACATGCCAATTTGGAGCAATTTGTACTTCAGAACTCTACAGTCTAAACTAGACTATATCCCTAAATTCTTTCAAGCATGAAACTGCTTTCGTTAATACCAATGCAAGTTAATTTCATTCCGTTGAAAACAATCATCCAAGACTAGGGAACAAAGCTATATATTTTGTTGCCAGTAGTTTTTACAGTTTTGCTATAATAGATCTGAGCAATCAAATGGAAAAACATACTAATAGCCTTCAGAGAAAATTTACCATGAAAGCAGCGTTGTGTCCAAGACTATCAATCTTCGAAAATTTGACTTCAAAGGTATGGTACTAATCAGACTAGCTTGTAAAATGAAACCGCTCGACCAGCCTTAAACAGTATCCAAACTATTTTCTGGCTTAAATTTTACAAGAAACTATGCAACCACACTTTACTCACTGGTAAAATTACTTTACGCATCCAAATTCCCTTCTTATAAATTTAGATTAACACCAAAAAACGAGAGAATTTCACAACCAAATCTTTAGAAGCTAGTAAACTCCAGTTGAATAATCAGATCTAAGTCAGTTACTGTGGAGAGAGAATTTTTGATGTGGTAGAAACTCTGTATGGATCGGACACATGGGCTCCAAGAAGAAAAGTAAAGTCTGAGAGAACAGATGAGAATGCGGAGGTGGGAGAGAATTAGATGGAGAGATTAAAGTTAGATATGAAAAGATGTTCGTTGGAGGATGCCGCCTTTGATAGAAGGCGGTGGAGAAAACGCATATGGCAACCGACCCCTTAATGTAGGAAATGGGAAAGATTCAAAGCCATTCAAACAAGAATTTATTGCATTCTCGTTCTAACCCTTTTAAATTTTATAAGTTACATGTAAAGTGTTTCCACCTTTATGAAGTTTGATAATGCGCTAGTAAATACTCTGTAAAACTGCCAAATAATCTTCAATTACTATTTTTAAACTTCAGCGTTGCTTTATTATTCTGCCTTTATGTTTGTATACTTCGATAACCTAAGTGATAGTTGTGCCAAATTAACAGTTCAATTTAGTGGTGTTTTGTCATATTACCAGTTCATTATTAACCTTAACGATTGTGCTAATGACAACTGCAATTGGTTCAACTAAACACTTTGCATACTGATACGTACGTTAAGCTTACCCTTATCTTCTAACTGAAATAGAAGGGAAGGCGCAGAATGCCACTCGAAGCATCAGTCACTAAATTTTACAGTTATAGAAAATTGTCCACCCCCCACCCCCTGAACGAACAGTTCAGGAGCAATTATTCTCACCCCTTTTTATCCCACACCACTATAGACAGTGAAGGTGTAACTCCATATTAGCCAAAATTCAACCAAACCACCACACTAAGGAAGGATAAACAGACATTACTTATCTGACTTTAAGACGATTACCCAAAGCAATTCGTATGACCTGAAAAGCAAATATCCAAGCAGGTCAAGTACCTATGCAAAGCAGCTGGGATGTCTCAGACCATTTCAGCAGCAATGGCTATCACTATCAGGAATTCACTCTTCATTTCATATGGAAAAGAAACCTGAAAAAATACTTTTGTCAGCGAAATGTTACTTGACCTAATAAATTCCAAAAAAATTTTTTATAAATATAGTTTGCGTTCAGTTGGACAAAAATTGCTAATGTTTACGCTAAATGCAGTTTTAATCACTTTAATTTGGAGCCTGTTAAAACCAAATTTGTACTAACGCCTATGCACGAAAGACAACTACCAAAACAGGTATACTAACACCTAATTATCAGAAGTAAATTCTGTGTAAAAACACTTGAACGTTTATTAAAAAAAAGTGCTATGATTAAAGTGCAGGCTATATAAAATTTACTAACATTCCATGGAAAAGGCATGAAAACACTACTCAAAGTATGATCAAATTGGACCTTCACATCTAAAGCCCGTCTCATACTAAATTAATTTCACAAGACGGTAGCTCAAAGATTCGATCCACTTAGAAGTAATTATATATTCACGCATCGATATATCAAATGCATCTGGCGGACAAAAGGTGGGTTACCTTAAAATACTGGTTCAGTTAAACACTTCCCCACACGCAACCTAATTTAACATAAGGCTAATCAGTCCATCTGTTTAAATGTACAGATACTGTTCACTTTAAGCATTGGTCAGCTGAAGAGTAACTTTACTGCAACTATCAATATTAGTAGTTGGGATTGGTACAATACAATATACACTAGGAAAATAACTTCCATTTCATGTTTTCTGATCAGTACTTACGGCCCTAGAAAATTTTTGAAAAAGTTCTCTACACCGGTAAGAAAATTGTTCGCTAGGGAAATATTTTCTAGAGGAAGAGACTAGTTCTCTAGGGCTGAAACTTTTGACCCTTAACCAGAAAACATACAATTCAGCTAGTATTGACAAGTAGCACTGCACTATATATTCAGCAAATGACATTTGGTACCTTATCCTGTTCATCCATTACGCACATTAAGCTTTCTAGAATCAGTTTCAGTGGAACAGTATTTGAAAATGTTTAAATGGTGTTAACTATGCAGGCTTTAAAGTTTAAAGCACAAAAGATAAAAGGTTAAATTTCTGGAGCATCATGTGCACTCATCCAAATAGTGGTACAGCTTCAAACCACTACTTATTTACCTTGAAATTTCCGGTATACTAAAAACTATGCTGCTAAAATGAGAAAACCTAAAATTTTAAACTGTCCTATGATGATGCAACCATTCTTCAAAAAATCTGCTAAATTCACGAGGAAACTTCCAGTCCAAAAAACATTCGCGAATCTAAAGATGGAAATAATACTGTCAGACCAAATCTTGCATCACTTGCACAAAGATTACAGATAATTAACAAAGATTACAGATAATTAAACTATGGTTTGGATAGATATTTACAACTAAACCTATACTAAATAAAGATTACAATGGTCTACTTAATTTTGTAAGGGAAGTAAACTTGCCTAATAAGTAATTCAGTAATTAAGTTCACTAACTTGAAACTGGAATTTAGTATTGAGACCTAATTAGTATACATTTCAAAACTAAAATAATCATGAAATAAAGCATACCTAAACTTACTGTATCTTAACGTTGATGCTACCAATTACGTATATCAGAGACAAATACAACCTGCAATTTTCGACAAACTTCTAGAATTGCACAAGGTTGAAACGGGCTGGAGATGCCCTAATCCCGGATTACTTTAAACTACTATATATCCTACTGCCAATCTTTAAGTTTACTACGAAAACTAATATCTCACCTTGTGTAAAACCAGAGTTATCCTCGCAAATTCTACAGTTTACTTGGCGCTGCAGCAACTAACCTACTACTAATGTAGACAGACCAGGCTAAGGGAAAAAGTTCTAGTTTATACAGGTAATTAGATTGTCACTAATGCCATAAAGAATAGAAACAACTTTACAACCTAACCAGATTAATGCGAGGAATAAAGATTAAGTATAAAAAGTTATTTATATTTATATTCCATAACTAATCTAGCTATTTTAGATAACTATCCCTCCACATGAGCAATGCACATGGTAATTTCACAAAATTCACAAAAACCTCTTTCAAAGTTACATCTGACATCATATGACTTAACAGAACTTGCTTTTCATGAATTTATCAGAACTTACTTTTCATGAATTTATCCCCTTGGAACAAACCTGCAACAGTTGCCGCCAGATTACTCCAAATATATAAAACACAGACCTAATGAATATCGAGAATCAAGTTTTAAGCATTCAGCCACTACTTTCTACAAGTTTACATTTTGACTATACCTTGATTCATTGGACTAGCGCACCTCCCGACGAAAACCTCGAGGTCAATGAAGATTTCATTCTGGTGAAGTAGCAATTTTCCTGAAATTATAAATTAGTTAGAATATTCAAACCATCAGAGCCTATCAATAGTACTAAGTACTACCAGCAGCACAATTTTAATTATTATGGCCTTTATTGTATTTAGATCCACCAAGGTAGTTAGTACCCAAATAAAAATTCTTTAAAAATTTCTTTAAACTAGTTTATAAAAAAAAAAACTAACATCCAACCCCACTTCACACCTCTTAAGAGTAAACTTATAAAAACATCCAAGCTCCAGCACTTTGATTTTAAATCTTAAAAGCCAGTTTATATTCATACATAATTAACCTTTAATATTTAAATGCCTGTATTTGAACAGTTTAGGGAATGGTTAATATGGCTTAAAAAAACTATTTCACTAAGTTCACAAATCTTAATCTTTCTGTGCAAATTCCTTTTGACACGCAGACCACCAAAACAAGGTTTTTGTTGGACAAGGACTCCATTTATAAGTCCTTCAACAAACTTACGTTGAAGGTTACTCAAGGTAAAAATCAGGAAATAGTTTGTAAAACCAAGATTCAATTTTTTAAAGGTATTCAAGTGCACTCTGATTATGCAAAGTTCTCAACAGAGGTAAACAAAGGCTAACTTTTGCACATTAAAGTGTTCCAAACATGCTGGCTAATTACAGAGGTCAAGTTTACCCACTAGACTTTGCTATGGCCACATTATTTCCTATGTTATTTTGAACTTGTAATCATTAAGTTTCTAAATTTTATGAAATATTGTCTACTACAAAAGCAGTTCTCCAAGTTGTGCTCAAGTTTCCCACTGACTCAAGTTCACAAGACTTCAAAAACCGGTCTAAAAGCTTTCCCCAAATGATGGTACATTGCTTACTCATTCAACCACCCATGGGAAGAAACATACCTGCCTTTTTTGTCAGTAACAAAAAAATGCAAGTGGGGGGTGGGGGGTGGGGGGGATGCAACTAGGTCTGCAGTTTTGATTGTCACAGATCTAGCAAAACTATACTCTTGTTTTTTTTTCATCTATCCATCCGCCTGTGGTGTTTTTGTATGGTAACACTGCGTTCCGGGCTTTAGATAGTTACGCTGTGTAAGGTTTAGGTAAATAAAAGTATATCTGGGTGTACATTTGCAAATGAAAAGTGTTAATAATTTACTGTATGCGAATTACACCGTTAATATTCGAAATAGGATATTATAATCGTTGAATGTAAGCTGAATGTAACTATCTAAAGGCCGGGACGCAGTGTTACCATACAAAAACACCACAGGCGGATGGACTTATGAAAAAACAGTATAGTCACCTTTACCCGTGAGATCAAGTCTCACTGTCCACTAACTAATTTTCCGGTCCATCAGATAAGAGCACAAACTATAACGAACATTCGAGTTACTAAAACAATTTTAAACTTAGTTTAACCTGCCCTAATCCTACAAATAGAAGCTTCCTTTTGTTCACAAAATATCCCAAATTTACTTTTAAATATAAAAATCTTAATGTTACGGGCTATATTAACTACATGCCTTAGCTAACTTCTAACATTCAAACAAGAACTAAATACTGAAGTTAAACTGCTGTACTTTGAAAGGATGTTTAATCAAGGTCAGACAGAGGGAGGGAACCCCCATCACATCCTGACAAGGATGACTATCACACGTTGACAAGAACGCTTGCATTACTCTGGATGACTAACATAGCTCCCTATGATCCTGCTTTAACTTCGTTCTTATAGAACAAAACTCCACATTTGATTACCCTCTGCTGAGCATAATTCATTAAGTTAATGGAATTATTGAATTCATGCTCAAGTCACGACTCATTCTGCAGTAGGTAAACCATATGTTGAAAATCTCAAGTATTTATGGGTGTTGAGTGTGCCGATGGCTTTTGCTGTCACTGGCAATTTGCTGTTTAAAGTGGTCTTTCGTGTTCAGTTGGTTTATCTTGCATAGATCCTTTGGAAATAGCATCCTTATGATTACTATGACTAAGTTACATATTTTTATTGTCATAGCTAACAGCATGGCCCACCCTCGAGTTCCTGTAGTAGAGGATTTAAATAGAGTTTTTGAACCAAAGATTAATACAGTGGTATATTATCAGTAATAGCAAATTTTCTTCCACTTACTAGCAAAATATGAGGCCAAATACAACAGCCAATCATTTACATTTCATTGTTGCTCAACCTTTGTTAAATGTGAACTGTAAAAAGAAAAAAAAAAGTACTATCTTAATTACCACTTTCTAAGCAAGTTATTGGAGGCTGACAAATTTTATTTCTACAAAAACTACATCAGGGATCAAAATTAACCAAATTATGTTCTTGCCAATATCAATGATAAGTAAACTAAATGAAAATTCAAATTTTAATGGAAAGAAAAGTAATTCCAAGTATACTTGTGTCGAACCACTGAAAAAATAGTAATCCAGCTCTTAATTGCTAACTACATCGTGCCATAAGTTAAAACAAATTTGCGTCGGTGTTGGAAGGGTTACTAACTATAAATTTCAAATATTGGCAGTTAAAACAATCAAATTGGGCCACTGCAACTAGTATATAATTAAATATTAGAAAAAAATACAAGATTGTCATACGTAAAGCACGTCGGGATAAGATTAGCCTCTCATTCATTGAGTTGCACTGAATAAAATTTGTAATGGCGAACAGTTTTTCCAAATTACTAAAAAAATGTTGCGCATTACACTATAAATTAATGACATCAATACAGCTGGTTTAAGGCTTTAGCCAAGCAGAACTTCGAAAGTGCTTTTGAGTATAGAAATTTGTAGCCTCAAAACACTAAGCTACTTGACAAGACAGTATTTTAGATAAAAATTCTGACTTTTTTAAGCATTAAAATTGCTGATTGAACCATACGAAACACGCAGTAGGATCTACGGGGGCTGGGGGAGGGGGGGTTGCTGGGGGGATGCGGGGCCGGAAAACTACCAAGGCCGCTGACGTTTGAGAATTTCCGGATTCAAAACATTCATAACAGAGCGATTTACCCAGCTTTACTAAAGCCACAAGATTACTAATGTGAAGAGGGGTTAATTCAGCTTTCAAACCAATAGTAACCCAGTCTCAAAAGCTATGAAAAAAAATAGAGGGGGGGAATTCTTCAGTTTCTACTATCGCCCTAAGATTTACTTATACGTTCTCATTTCAACTGACCTCACGTACATCAAAAACAGTGCTACAAACAACCATACAGTAGTTTCAGCCTTGACCATGAACGCCTTAAAAAAAACATACGTAGAGTAAATTTGTGCATGGGTAATTCTTCCCTATTTCGCCCCAAAAAATAAAAATGTAGCCAATATACGATACACACAGTGGACTAATGTATCTGTTTTGCTTGATAGCCCTGGAGTCCCCACCAAGCCTCAAACTAGCATTCCTACCACACCTTAAAGCAACGCTTGTGAACAAAGGGTTGAGGCCAGCATACCTTGATCAAATTAACTTACTCCACACAAAATGTAAACGAATTTAAAGTAAACTGGTCTTAATAAAGTTAACCACAAAATACCATAAAATGATTTCAAGTACACAAGCCTAAACTAAATTAACCATACAAAACTTTATAAGCATGTAAAGTAAACCTGCCTAAACTAAAAGTTAGACATTATAAACTAATCTCAAGTAAGCAGGTCTAAACTAAAAATTACCCACACAAAATGCTACAAACTAAACTCAAGTAAACTGGTCTAAGCTATAAGTTACCGAAACAAAATGTTATAAACTAATCTCGAGTAAGCTAGCTTAAGCTAAAAGTTAACCACAAAATGTCAAACTAATCGAGTAAATCGGCATAAATTTGTCAAGTTATCCACACAAAATGTTATAAACTGATAAAGTAAATCGGGCTAAACTAGAAGTCCCTGACCTGAACCAATGTACCGCCATAAAAATTTACATACACACTAGAGCTTAAATCCAAGATATACATACTACACTAAGATTTATCAACAAATCAAGCCGTAGTATAATCTAGTGCTTAATTATATTTAGAAAATTTAACTAAAATGGCTGCAGACTAGCTCAATACTTTATGCGGAACGCTAAAGCACTGTAGAAAGCTTTACATTCTGGCAATTAAACCAGTATTTTTCAAAATAAGAAAACATATGAACCTTAGGTAAAACCAAAGCAAAGAGCTCTAGGAATTGACCCCTACGATCAGAACTTTACATACTTGAACATTCATCTGCCTCCACACACACACACACTTGCTACTGCAAAGATTTAAAAGAAAATAAAAACTAACGGTGACATTAGCAGTTTCCAACACTCCCCGAAGCACTATGAAATACAATCAAAACTTCAGCACCTAATGTTAGTCACTATTATTACCAGGAAACACGACGACGACGGCTAAATATCACCTGTCAACAGTTTAAAATCCCTCTAGAAGTTAACTTCAGGAAAAAATAAGGAATATTTAACCAGGAAGTGATACTTACCCTTACATGTAGGTTCTTTACCATCCATGATGACCAAGTAGCTTTATCTATTATAATTCTCTTCGTCACTGATTTCACTTTCCGAGTTTCCGTGAACTGGCAAAAGAATATTTAAGATATTTATCCCAAATACGATTTTCAAAGGAAATCTGTCATTAGATCAAGATGAAATAAAATAGCAATTATATGCACACATACAGGTGAGGGCGTGAAATCGACTATGAATTCCAGATTAAGAATACTTTAGGAAATTAGGTATGGTGACGAGTCATCTAATTGAATAAACTTTATGAAATATTGGCTAAATATCCAAACGCTGAAGCATTTATCGGCCATTTAGAACTTCAGCAAGTGAAAAGAGGAAGATTGGAATGGTTGGACAGGAAGGTAATGGTTATCCAGAAAATAAAAATTAAGTACAAGGATCTAAATTTGGAAAGGGGGAAACCCAAAATTTCCATGAAAAAGTAGTAAGCACACAGATTGGGTAGCAAGACCGAAGAAAAGAAGCGAGAATGGAGGTCAAATAAAGGTCCAAAAAAAAAGGAAAAAATGGGTGCAGCTGTGGTCCAGCCCCCCAAGGGAGACTGCAAATAACCTTTGGCGATGCCTGCAGTGGACTTTGTGAGGTGCACTGGCGGCGTTAACCCGCTACGAAGCAAAAGGAGAAATCGTTACGTAAAACTTACAAATTAGCTATTATAGGAAAACTGCCAGTGAGTAGAAAAGCTATGAAATACGTGACCCACCTTCAGTGCAAGAATAAATCTCAATTTGGGTACTACACGGACTCTTTGAGCAGCAAAAAGCTGCTCTGGCATCTCTAATCCCAATTTCATTTACCAATTAGCAAGAAGTCATCTTCTGTTTGTTCATCTTGAAAGTTGTTCGTGATGATGAAGATGGCAAGACTTTTATATAATAGCTAGAAAGTTCCAGAAGATCAGCAGTTGGACATAATGGCTAAATAAACAGTTTAGAAATATCCGGTCTCCCTTGAAGGATGAAATATAAAAGTCAAGCTCAGTCGCGACAATAACAATCCATTAAACGGTCAGAAAAAATAATGGTTGCTAAGAAGCGCCAATCGTTCATGTCTACAGGCAGGCAGTAGTAGTAGTAGTGGTCCGGGTAGTAGTAGTAGTAGTAGCGGGATTTATCTTTGAAACGGCTCTATGTTCCTGGTTTCTAATCGCTCATTCCGCACACGCAGTTGCGGCTACACTACTCTAGTTATTCTAGGTGCAGAGATATTTAACCTGAAAAAGTTTAAGTTTACAGGTTTTCCTCTTCCATAGTTATAACATTATTGAAACTGACACTTAATTCCCATGTTATTTAAAATCTTAAACGTCTTTAGCTCTACTTTATTTAATAGCACGTCCGATTATTTTAATCCTTGATCCTTTTCGCCTCCTTACAAAAGGGTATTACGGCAGAGCACCTTCCCACAAAAATTAAATTTGAGAGCGTTAAATTGCTGATGCCTTTGCAAAGTCTCTGCCTTGATTTTCGGGGTGGTGAGAACACCGCTACCTTTATGTGATGTATACAAAGGACAAGAATCTATAATGGTTTCATCTGCATTCCGTTTTATATTGAATGGTTTGAATAAACTTTGAGTATTCTTTTAAAAAAAGTTCCTACAA
This sequence comes from Macrobrachium nipponense, assembly GCF_015104395.2. Taxonomy (NCBI): domain Eukaryota; kingdom Metazoa; phylum Arthropoda; class Malacostraca; order Decapoda; family Palaemonidae; genus Macrobrachium; species Macrobrachium nipponense. The sequence continues at coordinate 12,980,117 of NC_087217.1, forward strand.
ATCCTAAGAATTAGTGTAATTTGGATTAGTTATTCATTATATAATATGAATGGAATATAAAATTTAGGCCAAAGACCCAGCACTGCGACCTGAGGTCATTCAGCGCTGAAATGGAAATTGACAGTAAAAGGTTTGAAAGGCGTAACAGGAGGAAAACCTCGCAGTTGCAATATGAATCAGTTGTTAGAAGAGGGTGGACAGTAAGATGAAGAGAGAGTACATGAAAGGAGGTACAGTAAAAGGAACGAAAGTGGTTGCAGCTAGGGGCCGAAGGCACGCTGCAAAGAACCGTAAGTAATGCCTATAGAGCACCGCATTGTGGACATTACTTAAAGCCCAATGACGGAACTAACCCCCAACACGAATTTTTTAGTACATTTCTAAAAAAATCTGTATAATACGCATCCTTAAATATAATTTACTTGCAATTATCAATTTTGTCAGTAGAGGACTTATCAGTAGTGATTTGTCGCCCACTTACAGCCTGGATATAATCATGCACATTCAAGTAACCAAGTTCATAATCAGCTGCTTGTGAGGAGCCACAATTGATTTTTCAGGAAAGGCCTAAAAAGTTATACCCAAATGGGTCAATTACTGATAAGTGCTCCTGCCCCATGGATACCCCAGCATATGGGGGAGGGGTGGTTGTTGGGGAATCTTAATACATGCTACTTGGATAGTTTCCGGTATCAAACAAACACTTGTGTGTATGTGTGTGTGTGTGTGTGTGTGTATACTTGTCACTACAAAGCTTGAAGATCCAAATTCAAAGAAACTTGCAAAAATTGTGATGTCCGGTACCAGGAAACAAACCCAGGTCCCATAATCACAAAGAGGTTACGTTGCCAACCTGACCACCTCTTTGTGATTATGGGACCTGGGTTCGTTTCCTGGTACCGGACATCACAATTTCTTCAAATTTCTTTGAACTTGGATCTTCAGGCTTTATAATGACAAGCGTATATAAAAAAAGGAGCAAAGAATTCAAGAAGTTAAGAGGGCATTGCAGCTATTACAATTGCATATGTATCTGGTAATAAAGTGACCGGTAGATTCAACATTATATATGATATATATATTATATAATATATTATTATATATAATCTTATAATCTAATATATATATTAACTATTACCTATATAATATGTGTATATATATATAGATCACATATACATTAGTTAATATTGTGTATACATATATATATATAGTATCATGTGTATCTATATATATATAATAGATATAATAATCTATATAAATAATATATAATTATTATATATATAGAATACAGGCAGTCCCCGGGCCCCGGGTTAACGACAGGGTTTCCGTTCTAAAGACGCGTTGTAACCCGAAAATCGTCGTAAGCCTGAACGACGTTCTTGAAAACATGTCCACAGGGAAAATTTCACTGATTTGCAATTTTTCTTAGGGCCGTATCTCTAAAATTATCACTAATTTACTTTTTCATGTGCAACACTGTGTATTCACAAATTACTGTATATTTTCATTAAAATACGAGAGAGAGAGAGAGAGAGAGAGAGAGAGAGAGAGAGAGAGAGAGATTACATAAAACCATTAAATTCTTGACCATTGTATGGCATTGTTAAGCTCCGAGTGTCACTGGAGTTATGAGGTAGGGAAATGATACAGAAAAAGACAAAGGGAAGAATTTTCTTTTGAAATTAGTTATCGTATTATTACTACTTCTATTATTATTATTATTATTATTATTATTATTATTATTTGAAAATATAATAAACACGTGCATCTACCATAAAAATTCTCTCATCTCAGTAAGAAAGAGGAATTATTCTTACAAGTGAAATGGAAAGGTCATTTTCATCTCTTTAAAATACGACCATTATGAATTTTGTAATTAAAGTTTTATTATTATTATTATTATTATTATTGTACTTAGGAAGCAGACCCTCTCTCAAGCATACTTTATTAAAAGTAATGGCTACTTCAGCAGCATTACACTTGTAGAGATTCTTCTCTATTTTGCGAATAGCGGCTTTTTCAGTGCTACTTAAACAGGCTAGTAGAGCGCCTATAGAGGTCATGGTAAAATACAGGGTCAGAATAGGTGTATATATTTGAATTTTACAGATAAACTATGATACCATAGTCATCAAAGTCATTAACGATTTTCTCTCTCTCTCTTTCTTAAAGCGAGCTTTCGTCTGGAGCTGCCAGACATCCTCGGGCTGGGAAGCTGAGGGTGGACTGATCTTGGTGCGGTGTCCGTCCTCCTTATATCTGTGGTTGACAGCAGGGGGTCTGCCCCATGCTTGTCTCCTATTGGCTGGTGGCAGTGAGTCTTGTTTTCATTGGCTGCCTGAGCCAGGTGTCAAGCCACTTTCTTCGGCCCGAAGAAAGTGGCTTGAGACCTGGCTCAGGATATAATGACAGCTCAGGATATAATTGAGTTGAAAGTGTTTTAGGAAAGTAAAGCAACAGGATGCACAAACCTTTTGTTCCTTCTTTTGGTGCTTTTCCTGTCAATCATGAACATCTTGAGCAGAAGCAGATCAACGCCAACCAAACCTACATATGAGAAGGGAAAGACGTTTTACATACACACACTGCACTGAAGGTAGCGTAGAGACCATAAGGCTGGATTCTTCTGACCTTAGCCTAGGCCTAAGTCTGACGTTGGAATACCATGACTGACACTGACATACTCTCTTTGTCTTCAACCCTCGAAAATTTAGGCCGAGGCCTCAATTTATATAATGTATGTCATTGGTTTCGATACTAAAAGGCCAGATTCTTCTGACCTTGGCCTAGGCCTACATAATGAGCAGGACATTCATCGAATGACTCATTAACTTAATCTAGGATTCTATGTCCTTGATGATTTAATCTGAAGCCACAATATATTTGATGTGTTTTAATAGAGACTAAACACTGTTCTGCATTGAAGTCTTCAGGTATATACTAGATAAATACTTACTGATGAGCATGCAGCATTGAAGTCTCCAGAAATATGGACAACTACTTAATCCTTATTAGACAGGTAAATATATCAATATATGCAGCTAATCAAGATGGGTAAACTTTGAGGTGGGCCAGTTTACGAAACAATGCATCAATGGAAAGAGGAAGATAAGCAGGAATATGGATAACTACTTACTAGGGAGTAGCATTGAAGTCTCCATGAATATAGATAACTACTTACTGGAGAGCAGCATTGAAGTCTCCATGAATATACGTAGATAACTACTTACTGGAGGCAACATTAAAGTCCCCATGAATATAGAGAACTACTTACTGAGGAGAAGCATTAAAATCTCAGTGGAATATAGATCACTATTTTCCAGAGAAAACCATTGAAGTCTCCAGGAATATGGATAACTACTTACTGGAGGCAGCATTGAAGTCTCCATGAATATGGATAACTACTTACTGGAGAGAAGCATTGAAGTCTCAATGAATGTAGATAATTACTTACAGGAAAGAGGCATTGAAGTCTCCAGGAATATGGATAATTACTTACTGGAGGCAGCATTGAAGTCTCCAGGGATGTAGATAACTACTTACTAGAGGCAGCATTGGAGTCTAAAGGTCACAGATAACTACTTAGTGGAGGCAGCATTGAAGTCTCCAGATCACAGATAACTACTTACTGGAGTTAGCATTGGAGTCTCCAGGGATGTAGATAACTACTTAATGGAGGCAGCATTGAAGTCTCCAGGGATGTAGATAAGGAAATTTTAATGCTGCCTCCAGTGAGTAGTTATCTATATTCCTGGAGATTTCAATGATGCCATAAGGGGGTTATCCTGGTCCTAGAGACTCCAATGCTGGGGCCTTCCAGTAAGTAGTTATCGGGTCCTGTCTGCAAGGCTTCCCTCCAGTAAGTTAGGATCATACCAATCCCTGAGACTCAATTGCTGCCTCCATAAGTAGTTACTGTGTTCTGGAGTCTCCAATGCTGCCTAGTAGGTGTTATCTGGTTGTTTCTGGAGTCCGCAAATGCTTCCTCCATTAAGTAGGTTATCTACATCCCTGGAGACTTCAATGCTGCCTCCACTAAGTATTATCTGACCTGAGACCTTTAATGGCTGCCTCCAGTAAGTAGTTATCCTTAACATCCCTGGAGACTTCAATGCCTGCCTCCACTAGTAAGTTATCTGTTGACCTGGAGACTTTAATTTGCCTGGCCCTCCATTAAGTAGTTTTTATCTACATCCCTGGACTTCAATGCTTGCTCCAACTAAGTAGTTATCTGTGGGACCTGGAAGACTTCCATTTGCTGCCTCTAGTAAGTTGTTATCTACATGGAGACTCGAATGCTGCCTCCAGTGAGTAGTTATCTATTTCCCTGGAGACTTCAATGCTGCCTCCACTACGTAATAATCTGTGACCTGGAGACTCCAATGCTGCCTCCAGTGAGTAGTTATCTACATCCCTGGAGACTTCAATGCTGCCTCCAGTAAGTAGTTCTCTGTGACCTGGAGACTCCAATGCTGAGAGAGAGAGAGAGAGAGAGATTTAACAGATTTCCATACAACAGAGTATGTTCATGTAGTCAAAGATGTACTTTGGAAGGTGCAATGATTGAGAAAATTTGTGTATACATGCATCATGCCCCATAAATAAATAACTATAACATTCAGTTCAGTATAGTGCTGTTGTGTACATAAAACACAGATACTGTAAAATCCATAATTTTTCTAAAAGTGAACTATTTTTTTTTTTACAAAAATTCCTGTTTTTGCATGTCCACAACCTGTTCAAATTTTGAGAATGGTTAGTACAATTCAAAGTAAAATCTGTTGTTACTGATACTTAGCGATGAAATAATCCAGTACTATATGGGAGCCATTGCAAACAATTGATAATGGAAGGGAATAGGGCTGAATTATTCGGTAATGAGGACATTTAGTGTATCATCTGTTTAGTGCCTAAAGGGCCCCATACACTGAATAATTGTATGAACGATTGTCTGTGTCATTTGCAAAAACATTGTGTATAAGCTTGTCTGAATGCAAAAGTGGACAGAGTTTTGGGTTTGAACGATCTTGGCGGGAATCTGTCACGACCAGATTGCTGGCTTGCGACTGATGTCTGTCATACACAGGTCGTGCAATGTATGTGCTTGTCTGCCAATATAACGCTACCTCGCACATCTCTTCTAGAGATGATCCCACATCTTCCCAAGACTGTTCAGACTGAAATCAATGCGGAGATCGTTTATACTGTCTGAATAGTGTGTGTGTGTGTTGATAACGACAATCGTTCAGACAATCATTCATATAATCGTTAAGTGTATGGGGCCCTTAAATCCCTTAGCCTGCATATACCTGACTGGTCTCATACGTTCCTTGAAAGTCCACTCTGATTTAATACAATGCTCCTTACAAATATAATCAACTATGTACTACAGTGACCTTTGCATATCAAAACATCAGCAACTTCATGAATGGTTCATGCAAAGTAACTTGCAATTCTGCAAACAAACATTCTTTCCATTTTAGACCCTGAAAAGGTATCTTGGTTTTCTGCAGCACATGACAAAAAACTCTTGAGGCATGAAGAAAACAATTGTAAAAATTAACTTCTTTTCAAAAAGGATTTACTGATATGATAACAAAAATTGTTACTTGTACTGTCAATTACAGAACTACAAAATACACACCACTTTATGTTACATCTTTCCTAATAAGTGATATCTTCTTTTGGTGGTTCTGAGAAGTGCTTGCATAAGTTCCAGTCCGTATGAGAAAAGGAAAATTTTTACCCATTAAGTAGATCTTATTTACTTCTTCAGATAATCCCAAATTTTCTGGGGAGAAAGGATTGTCTTTCTCCTCTGGTTTACCATGTTCTGTAATATACTCTGCAAATAGAAATCCTGTCATAAAAGCATCAAATCCTGCCCTGTGCCCTGCAGCATACTGCATGTCCTGGGCTTTATCAGTTTCATTCAATGTCTGTACTCCATTTGAACTTGCAACTTCAATTTTCTTATCCGGTAAAATTTTTGCTTTCTTCTCCAATGGTTCTGCATTTTCCATACCCAAAGAATGATTACCATGTTCTTCTTCTTTCTTGACATGTTTAAGAATCTGAGCAACAGATTCACAAACAGGACCTGAGTATTTGGAATTGCCTCGTTTTTTCGCACCAACTGGCTGAAGGATCTTCACAATTTTGTTGATGTTATGACTGTTCTCACATTTATCATATTTGGAACACCATCCATGAAACTGAAAAAAGGCACCTCAATATTAATAAAATGTCTTTCCAGAGTATTGAAAAACTTCCCTAAACAAACAATACTTACTTTTAAAAAATATAAATCACTGTTCAATTATACTATCTTATAATATTATAAATAACTGTTCAATTATACTTTCTTAAACTATAAATCACTGTTCAATTATACCATCTTATAATATTATAAATCACTGTTTAATTATACTATCTTATAATATACTTATACTATCTTATAATATACAACTTAAATTTTACATTACACTGCATCTTAATCTGTATGTATGCGCCACTTTCTTCCCCATTCCACAAAAGATCCTTACATAACTATTGTTTTACTATAAAGGAGAGCACAAGCTCCCTAATCTGCCATCTTGAGGGGATCTCCTTCACAGATTGACATATACATTAGATTAGTGAAGGGTTTTCTTCAAAGATTAGGCTAGACAAGGCCACAAAGATTCATAGCCTAAGGTCCTAAGGTATGGTATTTGTGGGCCTGACAAAATCCAAGGCACAACAGCTTTTAATAAAAAAAAAAATAACAAAAACTGGCTGCATCCAGTAGCTTAGATCACATACTTGAATTGAATACAGAATTTAGGCCAAAGGCCAAACACTGGGACCTGTGAGGTCATTCAACGCTGAAATGGGAACTGACAGTAAAAGGTTTGAAAGTTGTAACAGGAGGAAAACCTCACAGTTGCATTATGAATTAATTGTTAGGAGAGAGTGGAAAGTAAGATGGAAGGAAGAAAGAGAATATGAAACGAGGTACAGTGGACCCCCTTATTCATGGGGGATATTTACCACAACACCCGCCCAAATAGCTAAAATCCGCGAATACCCAATACCTCTCAAAAAAAAAAAAAAAACTTAGAACTGCCTATTTTGGTAGTTCAAACACAAAAAACCATCTCTGAGTATTTTAGTTTCATCACAAAAAGTGCATTTAGTCACAAAAATTATATGAAACGCACAGTAATTTGTGAATATTTCTCAGTGAAAAATACTGCAAATAGGCAAATTTTCTGCTAATAATGTGTATACATGTTCCATAAAAAAATCCACGAATCATGAGTCCACATACATAGGGAGGGGGTTGACTGTACAGTAAAAAGAACAAAAGAAGTTGCAGCTAAGGGCAGAAGGCATGCTGCAAAGAACCTTAAGTGATTCCTGATGGTCGTAACCCCCTAAAAGGGCGTAGATCATGGATGCATGGATACCCAGTAGCCAGCAACTTTCTCCTAGCTATCAGGTTAAGAAATTCTCAGATTTGTTGAATATTTGTTAAAGAATTGTACACTTTACATTCACTTACACTAACAAATATGTATACTGTGTGTAGTTTTGAGTATATTCTTGATGTTTATTAATTTAACATTTTTTGTGTCAATTACCTCCTCTTCTCAGAGATAATAATAATAATAATAATTCCATTCCACTGATATCAAAATTTGTCATCTGCCACACTTTTTAGTAATACTTCTTGTTTTCTTATTTGTCTCCTAACAATTATTTCATAGTACAACAACGAGGTATTCTTCTTGTTACACTTTTATTAAAAAATTTTTACTCTCAATTTCCCTTTCATCACTGAATGACCCAAAAGGACTATATTTTAGTCCCATTCCATTCCTCTTTAAAACATTTGTAAGAGCTGCTCATTTGATGCCATACTCTCTACTGACAATCATAACAAATTTAGTCTCCGGAAGATACAAGTTACCACAGTTGCCTGGCCTTTCATACTGAGGCAACTGGTGGCAGCTAAAGCAGCCCAGTGTGAAATGAGTGGTAATACTAATTTTGATCTACAAATTATCCTTAACTACTGAAGATCAAGGAGACTAGCCTAAAACTCAAAAGAAAACTTTCCTCTACAAGTCAGCTTTAGCCAACTGCTTACTACCCAGTGGAAGTGACAAAACCGGCTTAAACGTTACCAGATAGAGTAGAAGCATCACTCCTACCAAGCCGATCTGATCCTTTTAAAATTGAACGAGAAATACAGTGGATGACTTCCCTCATTCTCTCCCAAGCAATCCTATTACAGAACAAATTCTGTCACCACTGACACCAGACAAAACATAGGAGGAAGACAGGAAAAGACCTGCAAGGTTTTCCGAGATGTTCTGGTTCCTTGTTACTTCAGGCAGGCCCAGAGGGAGCATGCCAGGATGTGCCAAGGACAAGGCCAGCCAAAAACAGGGACACTAACCCTTCCTCCAATGAGGGGATATACCCCACCTTAACAAGACTCTCAGAAGGGTAGTGCATAAAAAACCATTCAGCAGAACTTCAACCAAGTGAACATAAACTCAATCCTATCAAATCTAATGCCCTGAATCAATGGGAAGCTTATGTGGAGTAACAGATCGATGAGAAGCAGCAGAGGTCCTATCAAGTTACTAAAAGGGGAAGCAGAAAAAATGCATCCCTTCAACACAAGGCTTACGAGACCTATCCTTGTCTTTTGCTGTTTCTGCAAACAAACTCGCTCTCCTCGCTCATAATGAATTTCTGAATAATTCCGTTATCCTAAGAGTCACATTCGTTACTCCAATCATAATCCTTCCCTCAACAGTACACATCTAATGAGTCAATAAAGCTGGAATAATGCCCATTACAGGGCTTCTACCTGGCAGGTTTTTCCTGATCGAATATTCAAAATAAAATAAAATAAAATCCAAAAACAAACTAACAGAAAACCAGGTACATTTAACAATCAGTCTATCTGTTATTGAAACTGGTGACTGAAGAAGACTGATCAGCTAAAAGTGTTTGTACCTATCGGTCCCATGGTGCAGGATGGGAGAAGTAGATGGACAGAAAATGGATATACATAAAAAATTGAGTGTTCTTGTCTTTCTTTAGCAATCTGTCAAACTACCACTGGCACAGAAGTAAATGCTATATAAAGGTAAGGTTCATTTCAAAAGTGATATACTGTATTAAATAATGGAATTGTGTGAAACAAATTAACCTATTTTATTCACCCTACTGGATGGTACAGCATAAAAGAGGCTTATTGTTGTATGGACATAATGACTTGCTGAATATACAAGTGATGAAATTGGAAATTAAACTGGTGAAAGTGAACAGGGAAAAACCTAAGTGAAGAGCAATACAAAGCAAATTTGCTGGCATATAAGGCACATTTTGAATTTGGGGAAAATTTCTTGGAAAAATAAAAAAAAAATACCCATCATTTTACTAATCTTCATAGTCCTTCTCACTGAAGTTTCTTCAGTACCTATATTCAATTATTACTGCAAAATAAAACACTACAAGACCTTTATTTATAGACAAGTAAGGTGGTCTGCCCTTCACAAAATATGAATTTTCTGAATTCAAATAATGGCCTTTGCTTAATGCAGTCACTAGCATATGCTTAGCCCACCATCTAATGTTTCCTGTCTCTGCTACTGTAATTTTAACCCTATTAAAAATAATATTATGCAGAATTATTATGATTCATGCACTGTGGCATACATAAAATTTATCACTAAAGTGTAAAATTCCACACAATCACAGAAATCTGTCTGATTAATCTAAAAACACCATTCTTTCTATCTTTCCCCTCACTGCATCTAATATATTGATAATGAAATTTTAAGCATATCAAAAATGATATTGTTATAATACAATAAAGTTTCATACATAATTACCTGGCAGATATATACATAGCTAAGACTCCGTCGTCCCCGACAGAAATTCAAATTTCGCGGCACACGCTGCAGGTAGGTCAGGTGATCTACCGTCCTGCCCTGGGTGGCAGGATTAGGAACCATTCCCATTTTCTATTCATATTTTCTCTCTTCCACCTGTCTCCTGCGGGGAGGCTGGGTGGGCCATTAATCGTATATATCTGCCAGGTAAGTATGTATGAAACTTTATTGTATTTTAACAATATCATTTTCATACAATCAACTTACCTGTCAGATATATACATAGCTGATTGACACCCTTTGGTGGAGGGTAAGAGACAGCTAACATGGAATAGACAGGTAAACAACATATGTTGTAGGTATAAATAAACCTTGGTTCCAATCTGATAGGTGGTAGACTTTGTGGCTGTTGCCCAGTAGTCTGCATCACCTCAAGACTTTAGTGAGATATGTGATCTATGGCTAAGATTTCTTGTGGGTCTGCCGATGGGGTATGAACCGATTACTCGGCAGAGCCTGAAAGGACTTTGTCAATGGGTACTGGACCACTTCTATGACAATACACCTTATGAAGGAGCGCAACACCGATCCCGATCACCTGATCCTAACACGAGGGTTCGCGCTCAAATTGAACAGAGTTATCCCCACACTCCTTTCAAAAACCCCAATAATATCACTAAGTTAAATAACTTTAACTCAAAGTTAAGGATCAGTGCCGGCTCCTTATCCCAGTAACGTATCCGCAGAAACGTATAAACCAAAAGAGAAGGATCTCTCGTAGGTTAACTTGACATCCTTTGTGTAATAAGAAGTCAACACAGAGTTGCCTCTGCGTACAACACAGCTAATATGTCTTATATGACATATTGTTATGTAAAGAACAAGAATTTGCAAAAGCGCGCACTTCCTGCGCTTTTAATTCTCAGCTGTTTGAAGGAATCAAGTCACTAATGAAGTGCTTAGGAGATCACCATGTTTCAAAGAAGACCAGGGCTTTCTTGAAATGGATCTCTCCCGTCTGAAGCCTGAAGCCTGGCAGGAACCTCGCGCCTGGCTGGTGCTTCGCTCTTGGTTGGAGCCTAGCGCTTGTCTGGTACCTTTCGCTTGACTGGCGCCTCGCATCTGGTTGATGCCTCGCGCCTTAGCTGGAGATTTGCGCCTAGAGCCTGGCTTGAGCCTGGCTGGCGCCTCGCGCCTGCCTGGAGCTTCGCGGCTGGCTGGTACCTCACGCCTGCCTGGCGCCTCGTTCCTGCCTGGCGCCTGCCTGGCGCCTCGCGCCTGGTTGGCTCCTCCCCACTTGCCGGAGCTTCGAGCTTGGTAGAGTCTCGAGGATGTCTGGCAATGTCCACATCGGACACTCTTATCTGTCCTATATGTTCGCATCTAGCGCATCTGTGTCAGGTTGTAGGCCCGGTCTTTCTCCTCATCAGACAATGACAGTGTTCTTGGGGCTGTCTGCCTCTGGCATTTTTTTATGCCTGTTTTAGCATAAGGCTCCTGGTTGGCGCTACATTGTCCGAAAGTCCTGAACATCCACAATAGTAAATCACAAGACTGGAGAAGGGTGGAAGAAATTCTTCCACTTTGAGCTTTGGCCTCTCCGGCAAGGGGAGGTGATTGTAGTCAGCTACATCCAGTATACGATAGGATATCTAACAGTATGAGAGATAAGAGTCTTCCTCCGAGGAGGATCCTTCTTGAGTACTTCCCTTGCTCACGAGATCTCTTCTTACCTGTTGAAGGGGCTTCTCGTTGCAGAATCTTCCCTATCCTTGTCCGAAGGAAGGGAAAAAGCTTGGAAGTCGAAGGAGACTCAGAGCTGAAATTGGGAGTACTCCTGATTTCTAGCTCTTTATTGTATCCCTCTGAACACCTTCTGGGAAGCATTTCGAGCCGTCATCGCATTTCAAAGACTCTGTAGGCAAACGTTTTAACCATTCTACTGTAGATGAAAATGGAATTTTTATTCTAAAATTAATATTAATAATACTTACCTGTATAATTTATCTAGCCCTAAATCCCCAAAAACCGCACCAAAATTTACCACATTGGCAACCCTGTTACCTCCTATTCTGTCCGCCAGTTGGCAACACTGTCGTTGACAGATACGAAAAACCTTCCCTCAAATCAGTTGTGATAGGCAGATCGTGGGGTAGGATGGGTGGGACTAGATAAATTATACAGGTAAGTATTATTAATATTAATTTTAGAATAAAAATTCCATATTAATAAACATTACCTTAATATAATTTATCTAGCCCGATTAACCACATTGAAAAGGAGGAGGGAATCTGAATACAATTTCCCCTTCGGACAGAATAGGAGAAATCAAACAAAGAAATATATATCATAGGCAGTCAAAACTCAACCCAAGGTCAAAGATACTAACAACTCAAAGTCTCCTACCATAATGCCACCAACTGCGGTAGCACAGGACAAGGAGTAAGTGCATAGTCAGTCCGTCTGTACTAAAGTCAGGTGCCCGACCAGGTGACCAGTCAGACGAATTGCGGACAGCAAGGCTGCACCCTGAAGACTATCAAGCACTATTCTTTCCCTAAAGGATGAGTGTCTGGACTGTCTGGGCGATTCAAAGCTAAGCAAACCTTGGGGGTGTATCAACGCAACCCGAAGTCGCCAGCAACGAATCGGCTCATGAGCAACTCCTAACTCGAGCTTTCTGGTGCCAAGAGAAAGGAGCGCGGAGCAAAAAGGCGATTCAGTCCCGAAGGACGAATGCCTGACAGTCCAACCTGGTCTCGTGTTACACGATCATCGGGGGTGTATCAACGCAACCGACTTCGTCAACAAGAAACTCAGGGCTACTAAATGTCGCCTGATCTCACACGAGTGTCTGACTCCGAGAAGACAGGTGAGACAAAAAGTAGATGGTGAGCGAGTCACCAGATGACAGCAGACGATCCATCGACTAATTCCCTGTCCAGGACAATGGAAGAAGCAGGAGTCGTCAGGACAAGCGAACCAGTGGCTAGTCCTAGGTCAGCATCGACTCTGGGAGAAGCGTAGTCGCCAGTGCCGACAACCCAGTGGCTGGAACCATTTCACACTGAAAATGGAAGCAGCATGAGTTGCCAAGCAGTCAGTCCTTGTCATCAAAAACACCTAAATACCAAACTGCCTAATTCCCATTATAACTACGTCAAAAACTGCCATGGGTTATAATACAAAAACAAAAAATATATACAACAAAACAAAAATTAATGAATAATATACAGGTAGCAACCAAACGTAAAACAGGAAGACTACCTAATTCTCCTGTCTGACGACCTGTCCTGCCATCACCAACGGGCCCAAAGAACGAAGGTCGCCTAGAACTAGAGAAATATCCCTCAAGTAAAAAGAGGCAAAAACAGAATTAGAACGCCAAGTCGCCGCCTCAAGCACCTTGGCGACTGAGATGTTCTTCATAAAAGCTACTGATGTAGCAACTGCTCTAATACTGTGTGCTCTCGGCGTCTGGTCTTCCCCAGCAGCCGAACCACCAGTTTTAACGATCAGATCTCTGAGAAAAAAGGATACACCATTCTTTGAAATAGGTCTCTTGACATTTCGGGGTGAAACAAACAGATGACGGGGACGACCCTGAATGTCCTTCGTGCGGCGTAAAAATAACATGAGAGCGCCCTAACAGGGCAAAGAACTAATTCCTCATTTAAATTACCAACAAAGTCGACCAGCGACTTCAGTACGAAAGACCTGGGAATGGAATTATCAGACGATTCAGTCTTTGCGACAAATTCAGGAAGGTATGACAAAATCATGTCTTGTCCAGATCTGGCAACCAGAAAAGAGAGTGCTTGCAGTTCACCCACCCTCTTGGCTGTAGCCAGTGAGACAAGGAAGAGTGTCTTAGAAGAGAGGTCCCTAAATTTGGCAGAATTCAGAGGCTCAAACGGAGGGAACCTTAAGGCTTGAAGGACTTTGTTAACGTCCCATGTCGGAGGCGAACACTGCGGCCTGGGTCGAGATAGGAAAAGATCGAAGTAAATCTCTAATGACATAAGATGAAGAGATCTCAGGAAGCCTTGCCTTAAAAACATAGGAAAGCATAGACCTATAACCCTTAATGCACGAAGGTGACAGGGCCCTGTCATGATGTAAATGAACTAAAAACTTCGCTACTTTCGGTAAGGAAGGTCTAGAAATTGAATGTCCTTGAGACTTACACCAACGTCTGTAAACCGACCATTTAGCCTGATAATTTACTCTGGTTGATTGCCGCCTGGCAAGAGCCAACTGTCGCACCACTCTGGAGGAGAACCCTTCGTGCTTGGAGAACCTCCTGACAGTCTCCAGGCATGAAGATGAAGCATGTGGAGCCTCTGATGGAACCGATGAAAATGGGGTTGTTTGAGAAGATCTGGTCTCTCTGGCAGGCGAATGGGGGGTTCCACCAGTGCTTCCAGAAGGTCGGGAAACCACTCCTTCTGTGGCCAGAAGGGGGCGATCAAGGTGAGATCCAGACGCTTGGTTGCCCTCACTTTGTTGAGGACTGACCTCACCAGAGAGAACGGAGGAAAAGCATAGGCTTGAAGTCCCTCCCAGTCCTGCAAAAGAGAGTCTGTCCCGGCACTCTGAGGAGTCTGGTAAGGGGCGAAGAATATCTGGCACCGAAAATTCAGTGGGGTGGCAAACAGATCGACTGTGACAGGCCATTTCTTCCTGAGGCTGTCGAAGACTTCCTGGCAAAGTGTCCACTCCAACCCTTGAACTTCGTTCGGTCTCGACAAGGCGTCTGCTAAGACGTTGTGATGGCCCAGGATAAACTGAGGGACCAACGTAATCCCCCTGTCTTCTGCCCAACACAGGATTGATCGGGCTTCTTGAGTGAGAAGATCCGACTGTGTGCCGCCTTGGTTTCTCAAGTACGAGACTGCTGTGGTGTTGTCGACAAAGATCGCGACAACCGACTCCAACAGTTGTTCCTGAAATGAAAGAAGGCCTAGGTACACTGCCCTCAGTTCCCTCCAATTTATTGACATGCTCCTCTCCTCCTCTAACCAAAGGCCCGAAGCGGCTTCGGAGCCCAGGTGTGCGCCCCAACCTTGATCCGAGGCGTCTGACCAAAACATTATTGGTCCGGAGGAACCGAAAGAAGAGATGTCCCTGACTTGAGGCGGTGAACTTGCATCCACCAACGGAGATCCTTCTGACATTGTGGAGAAGAGGCGACTATCGTGTCCTCGGACACAAAATCCCATGACTGGCGAAGTGTCGACTGAAGGGACCTCATTCTGAGACGACCTCCGGGAACCAGTTGGATGAGGGATGACAAATGGCCCAGGAGAAACCTCCAAAGAGAAACTGGCTGCGTTACGGAGGACAAAAATTCTTCGATCAGACTCAGAAGCTTGTCTATCCGTTTCTGAGCGGGAGAAGCCCTCAAAATCTGGGAATTCAAAACAATCCCCAGATAAGTCATGATCTGGCAAGGGATTAGATTGGACTTGTCGAAGTTGACACGAATGCCCAACTCGACACAAAGAGACAGAACTATCTCCCTCGACCGGAGACATTTCTCTAGAGATTCGGCCTGGACTAGCCAATCGTCCAGATACCGAAGCATCCTTACGTTTAACTGATGCAGAATAGCTGAAACAGGAGCCATCACCCGAGAAAAGACCTGTGGAGCAGTGGTGAGGCCGAAACAAAGGGTCTTGAACTGGAAAACTCCCGAGTCCATGAAAAACCGAAGGTAAGGTCTGCTTCTTGGATGGATGGGGATTTGCAGATAAGCATCCTGCAGATCGATGGAAATCATCCAGTCCCCCCTCCTGACGGATGAAAGAACAGTCTGGACCGTCTCCATCCTGAACTTGGACTTTAGAATGAACTTGTTCAAAACCGAAAGATCTATGATGGGGCGCCAGGCACCCGAGGCCTTTAGAACTACAAACATCCGAGAGTAAAACCCGGGAGAAGGAGGAGCTCGCTCTATGGCATCCTTCTCCAAGAGGGCCGAAAGCTCCTTCTCCAAGGCTTGACCCCTGATTGAGTGAGGGGAATAACTGCTGAACTCGAGAGGACGATTGGAAAGTGGAGGTCTGGAAACAAAAGGGATCTCGTAACCTTCCTTCAGGACCTCCACCACCCAAGCATCCACCGCTCTCCCCTGCCAAGCTGACCAATGGCGGGAGAGACAAGCTCCTACTGCGGTCTCCAGGCGAGGTGATGACTCCTACTTCCGAAAATTCTTACGCAGAGACAAGGAAGAAGAAGAAGAAGAAGAAGAAGGTCCTCCTGGAGGTTGAGCTCTTTCTCTGCCCTTAGAGCCACGCCAAGAACCTCTCCCGCGTTTCAAAGGGTGAGCACCAGAGGATGAAGAAGAGGCACCAGCAAGCTGAGATGTACTCTGGAAAAAAAGAGCCAGAAGGAGATTGTTGGGCTGGAGCAGAAGCTACAGATCTGGTCCTAAACTTACGCTTACTCCTTGAAGGAACGGGAGGAAGACCAGAGGAAAAAGCTCTTGATAAGGCCCAGTGAGCTTGGGAAGAGGCATCACCTTGATGTTCCTTCAAAACCTCAGAAAGCACAGAAATATCGAAAAGAAAATCGCCAAAAGGAGAAGAGGACAACAGACGGGTTCTCTGAATCTCCGATACAGAGGAGGGTAACTGCGACAAATACAGGTTACGCCTTAGAGAAACAAGAAAGGCCTGCATTGAAGCAGCAAGCTCGTTCTGATGTACAGAAGCGATTGAAATGGATGAGCAGAATTTCTCAAAAAGAGGAGCATCAGGAGGAACAAACCCGGAGTCCTTGATATACATTAAAAGCCCTCTGAGGACCCACATATTGAAGGATTGAGCTTCTTGTAAGGAGCTCATAACAGCCTCCATAGCAATAAAATCTTCAATTGAGACAGAGACCGAAGCCTTAGAAGGCAAGGGTCGACTTGAAAGTCAGACAAAATCAGGATTTGGCTTGGGGGGTCGAGAGAATGAAGAATCATCCGCCACCTGGTAAACTCCTCACCGGTGTCGTAGAAGAGAAGAGAGCTTCCTCTTCCCTTCCCCGATCACCTTCGAAAGTTTAGCGGCAACGTCCGCCCTCACTCTCGCGAACCTCTGGGCAAAGGGAAAACGTAAAAATTCCCGTGACCGGGAAGGACCGTCAAGAAAAATCCCTTCTGTAATGCAACGAGGCGGAGGCTGCTTCTGCTCTTTAGGCCTCGCCTGAGGAAGAAAACTCAAAATTAAATAAAAAAGTTTCTTGAATTCTACATCATGACATCCATTCGAGGAAACATCAATATCACACGAATCCGCGTCATCATCATCATCATCGTCAGATCCTAACTTAGAAACTTCCTCTGAAGTAAAATCCTGACGACTAGCTATCTTAGGTCTGACACTAATATCCCTCCCCCCTTCTCCTAAATAAGCGCCCTTTGGCACTGTTACGGGACTAACAGGGGACACGTTGGGTAAAGATTCGTTAGGCACCTGCCCGGACCGGATCCCCCCTAGGCCTTCGCCACGACGGGGTTCACAAGCCGGGGTATCTGTCGCACCGTTACCCATGGTGCTGTCGACAGGTACCTGACGAGGAGCTGAAAATGAATCTAAAAGTGTGTAAGACATTCTAGTAAAGGCTTCTTGAAAATTCTCTGACAGATTGTTAAACTTAGCAGAAATATCTCTATCTAGACTAAGCTGTAATTTCTTAAAATTCTGTTTCCAGGTAGTTTCCATTGCCAAAATCTTCGAATCTACATCAGAAATAACTTCACTAATTACCGGTTGTACAGGGGGCAAAGCATCAATAATTCGGAGTCGGAGTCGTACGATACCGAAACCGAAGAGCCAGAATCATGAGCGCCAAGTCAAAGAATTCGTTAGATACAGTTCTAGCAATCGATTTCTTTTTCTCCTTAACCGATCTTTTACGCTGCAAGATTGTTTGGCGTTTCATATAAGCAGTCATATCCTCGTCAGACCAGGGCTTACATACGTCACAACGAGAAGTCAAGTCACAAACCTGTCCACGACAAGAGCTACAAATGTCATGTGGTTCATACTCCCTGCTACTCATCCTTGTCCCACAAACCGGGCAGTTCCTGATGTTGCTGGCAGAAGGAAGCATCGTAATTTCTTGGTAATCCATTGTAGAATTGGACAGGTCAGTAGTTCCGGGTCGCGCAAAAGTTCGTAATTTAAGATAAGAACCACTACAGAAATCAAAGTTAATTCACTATTTCGTGATGTAATGCGTGAGTGGTAATTCATATAAAGTCTCATTTAACAAATAATGAAAGCTTTAAAGGCACAAAAATGTTTAAGGAAATTTATAAAGAGCGGCCGTGATGTAAACAACACGGGCGCTCGTTAACAACTGATTTGAGGGAAGGTTTTTCGTATCTGTCAACGACAGTGTTGCCAACTGGCGGACAGAATAGGAGGTAACAGGGTTGCCAATGTGGTAAATTTTGGTGCGGTTTTTGGGGATTTAGGGCTAGATAAATTATATTAAGGTAATGTTTATTAATACGTAAGTACGCTGCCTGGACAACGAAACCTCTATCTGAAACCATTGAATCAGGAACAGGGGGTTTTAGTTCTTTTTCCAGACATACGTACTATGCTGGCAAGAACCCATTGCCTAATCTCCATAGAATCTGATGCGAGATTCCAATGCTCAAAAAATTCACTTGTCTTCATGATCGTTTGGGACCAAGAGAAACAAAGAATTCCCTCATAAAAATTTCTCAAAGAAGTTTGATAAGGAGCAGTTCCATCTTGTCGGAACATAGAATCTGTGGCCACAAAAAAGATCCCATTAGAAGTACGTACATGATATCCTACTCTTGTCATATTGAGGTATCGTATAAGATCCCGAAGATCTTAATCCTCTGCTATCTCCAATCCCTTTATAGAGACAGAGTATAGCCTTTTACTGCGTTCTTTGATAGCAGATATATACAAAGGTGATTCTTCCCTCTGAAAGGGAAGAAAAAACCGCTATGTGGTTCACAGAGGTATCGGAAGAGGACAGTTTCCTCATTCCCTCTAGCACAATCTGCAGCAATTCTATATCTTGTCCATGACTATTGTCATTTACCTTGAAAAATCCTCTCATTCATGTCCACTTCTGGTCAGTCTGCACGCAGACAGACTCAGAGTGGAGAGGTTTTTAAGGTCCATTTATAATAGATGCTGATAGAATATTCAGACTGTCTTGGAAAAGACTTCCAAAACATGCTGTGAGAAGAACGTGACCTCTGTGAATCCAACCTCTCTAAGGCCAAAATGAGGCATAAAGTATTATCTTCTCTTTCTTTGACGCCCTTTATCTTAAATTCTGCAAATAATTTATATTTAGGGGAAAAAAGACTAAAGTTTATTCCCCTTTCTAAAAAAAAAATAAAGATGGCGTATATTGCTACCTCTCTTGGTTCAAGGAAAAGGAAGCAGTCTATAGGAAGCCTGTTCGTCTTCTACCTTACTAAGAGATCTATGAAGAAGACTTTCCGCAGGTTCTCACAACTCTTTCCAATAAATGTTAAACATGTTAACAGTTATTATCGTCGATCGAGAAGGTTCTCTTTGTTAACGCGAACAGGAGCGAAAAAAAAAGATTCTCGATGCTCTTTGCGATATGAGAGAGTCGTGGAATTGGCCTAAGTGATTAAATGGGTAACGAAATCAGGAACGAATCTTGCCGTTACCGAGCCTGGTGTCCGAGAGGCTACTGGACTCTTAGGTTAATAACTCGCTAAAACGAGAAAATCTTGGATGGTGCTCTTGGCTCACTGCGCCAGGCTGGCGCTTCTGGCGCATTGCGCCAGGTTGGCGCTTCTAGCGCTATGTGCCAGGCTGGCGCAACTTGCGCCAGGCTGGCGCTTCCTTCTAATTCTTTTTAGGTTATGTGCCAGAACACCTGTGCCTTTATGGTACCCGACATCCTTTCACATGTTAATTCCGTTCTTAGTAGGAAAAAACTTTATATACGTAGTATAGTCCATTCAGGAAACAAGTTCTGCCACAAAGAGAATGTTTCCCATCCGACTCATCCATCTTCTTCTGAGCAGGTACTCTAATAAGCTATGCTTTCGTAAGCCTGAGAGCATTATATAATATAATGTTCTGCTGCGATAGAATCCTTTAATAATGTTACCAACGGTAAACAGCATTGAAAGGTTGTACCATCTCTCTTATTGAAAGCTTCTTAGCAAAAGGCATACAATATTTTATTTATGTTAGCTTAACTATCCCCTCAATCCGAGGTTAAGACCGCGATTGTAGGGGAGATACGGATAGTTATTCCATCCCGCAGGAGAGAGAGATAAACCCAACCGCTCATGACTAACACCTACATGGTACTGCGTTGGTCTCAGGCTCTCAGCGAAAGTAGTCTACGTTAGCCGTCTGGCCTTACTCTTCCAGAGTTGCCAGCTACTCCATTTAATAAAGGAATCTTATAAAATTATTATTGAACTTCAGGAAGTTCTTATTAAAGCATATTTAAGCGAAACAAGACTTCGATAAATCTAGAAGCTAAGTAAGTGTTGTCTTAACAATCCCTTTAAGCGTAGTCCTTCATAGGAAACTCGTAGAAGGATACTGGTAACGATTGAATTGCAACCAAATCAAGAAGTAAACTACGGTATGTTTTTATGAGTCCCACGCAAAGAAATAACCTACGGATGTGTTTATGATTTGACCGTATCGTATTCTCATCCAGCAGATACTCTACTACCTTCTACTATCTTCGTTCTTTTCGTTAATAGAACGATAGAAAGAGTATATATATATCCTTAAGGAAGTTAATCTTTAAATCTTCGTGATTTCCTCATAAATCGTGGAAGAGACAGAATTCCTGTTCATCACTAGGGTTTACGGAAGGACGTAGATAACCAAACGTTGATGAGATTCTTATTAAGAAAAACTCCCAAAGCTCTTGCCTCCTCAAAACGAGGGAAGAGCATGGATGAAGGAGAGAGTCTGCATTGAGAGGAACTGCCTAACACAGGAGTCTTCTGAATAATGAAAAGGGGCTTCTCTTAGTATCAGAATCCTTCTGACAAAAGCAACGGCCGCCTGTGCGACATCTTGCACATTTGCCAGGGGAAAGTTGCTCAAGTTAAAAAACTCAAAGAGGAGTCTCGCGACTGACCTCTCTCTCAAATGAAGATTTTGGAATATTCTGACGCCTGGCGTCTGGATCCTTGCGCCTAGCGCCTGGCGTCTGGATAGTTCCGCGCGCCTGGAATGTTCCGCACGCTAGAAAGGAGACTCGCTCCTGGAACGTTCCGCTTGCGTGGAAGGTCCCGTGCGCCCTGATAGTTCCGAGCGCCTCTAGTCTTCTTATACGAGCCTCTTGCCAGTAAACGTTCAATGGAAGCATCCTTCTGATTGCTACTCTACTATAAGGCTCCTCAGTCTAGCCGTCTGTTTTCTCTTTGAAGGCGCCTTGCGCCAAGAAAAAAGTTCTGGAACGCGGCTCGCGCTCAGTTGCTGGAACGCGGCTCGCGTTTATCTGTATGAACGAGGCTCGCGCTAGTCTGTTGGAACGCGGCTCGCGCTAGTCTGTTGGAACGCGGCTATTGGAACATGGCTCGCGCTAGCTTGCTGGCTGGCTCTCAGCCTCTCGCTCAGTGTTCTCTTAGTTTTCAGAGAACAAGCCAGATCGTCCGAACTCCAAACATGTACATTCTTCGTCTTTTCGGATGTAAGATGAAGAAACGGAAGAAGAGACGTACTTTTTAAAGGATGCCTTTCCAGTGGCTATCCCTGGCAGTCTGGGACATTTTACAGATCCTGCCAAGGGAGCGCCCGATCGGTGGGGATTCTCCATAACCTCTGTAAGGCTTTCGACTTTCCTTCTCCTCTGGGCTTGTGAGCTTGGAAGAGGTCTAGGCCTGAGAGCGAGACAGAGCCGATCGGACGCATCCTCTACTAATTAGGACGCCTTTCCAATGGCGAACTTGGCAGTCTGGGACGTTCTACAGATCCTGCCGAGGGGACGCCTGATCGGTGGGGATTCTCCATAACCTCCGTAAGGCTTTCGACTTTCCTTCTCCTCTGGGTATGTGAGCTTGGAAGAGGTCTAGGCCTGGGAGCGAAACAGAGCCGATCAGAACGCACCCTCCACTGCACTGTAAACACTAAAATCACTTCTTACCTTTCAATAGCTCGTATTTTGAGCTACATTCCTTTGTCTTCAAATTGCAATATGAATTTGAAGATTCTGTGAAGTAAGAAGGAGATGAGGATACAACACTACTAGTATTGTTAATGCTCTAACTGCTTGTTAGTACGAGAGCTATAAAAACTTCTAAAGGAAGCGTAACTAATTCTATTCCTGACTTCCTCAAGAAGGAAGTTAGCTCAATCAATTCTAACATTTACTACACGTTATTATGAATAAATATTAAAATTTTCCTTCTTGCAAACTATGTGAGTGTCTACCGAAAAGTTCGGTAGTTACACGTAAACAATTCTTCGAAATTTTCAAAGCCAAAGTTATTAAAACAAATTAATATGCGCATGCCAAACCAAAGATCCAGTACTTCCCTGCAAAAGATAGCCCAGAAGATCGATGGCGATGAAATCCAAAAATCAAGTCAGGAGGAACTGCAAACGTTGTTTACATTCCAAGCAACAGAGAAAATATGAATAGAAAACGGGAATGGTTCCTAATCCTGCCACTCAGGGCAGGACGGTAGATCACCTGACCTACCTGCAGCGTGTGCCGCGAAATTTGAATTTCTGTCGGGGACGACGGAGTCTTAGCTATGTATATATCTGACAGGTAAGTTGATTGTATGAAAATATTCTATTACTTTGCTTTATATCTGTCAAGTATAACTAATTGTGGTATTTATAGTATATTTGCTAATTGTCACAGAAACCAAATGCTCACAGCCTGTAGACTAACCTTGTAAATATGATATTTTCATGATAAAATAAAGTTTCACATATACTTACCGAACAGTTACATAGCTTATAGCTTCTTACCTGCGGCAGTCGAAATTCAAATTGTTGGCGCCAGCGGCGTTGCTATCTTAAGTATAGGTGATACAAGACCCGCCCACATCCGGGAACCCTGGGTACTGCTAGCCTTCTACCGTCAATTTTCGTTTAGCCGACACGTCCATCTGTGGGGAGGTGGGTGGGCTTTGATTATGTAACTGTTCGGTAAGTATATGTGAAACTTTATTTTATCATGAAAATATCATTTTCACATAAGTGACTTACCGAACAGTTACATAGCTGAATCCAAACTACCCGGAAGGAGGGTAGATGGACTACATAAAAATGACAGTAAGACCACATTAAACAGCAAATGTTGCAGTACCCTACCTTGTGAGAGAGCAGCTGCAGGAGAATACTGCCTCTGGTTGGCGCTCTCATCACTCGTAGGAGACGTGGCAGTATAGGCCAGGGTCGTCCCTACTTAGTGGGATTTTGTAACCATGGACAAGACCGTTGGTTGACAAAATATTAAAAAACAGATAATGCCCTTGCCCTGGGCTTCAGAAACCAGATAAAAAACAACAGACCATCACCTATACCAAAAATAATGACACACTCAAAAGTAATAAATAAGATCTGGAGGTTCTCCAAAGTACTATGAGCCTCCAGTCTGCCCACGACTCAACAACCTATAACAAGGCGAGGAGACAGTAGAGGATAGAAAGTTCCCCTATGTTTCTTTTCCCAACACCATGCCCGCTACCGACAAAGGACCCAATTTACAACAACTATCATAGGTAGCCTCTACATTCTTCAGGTAAAATGAGGCGACAGATCTCGATCTCCAAAACGTAGATTGAAGAATCGAGGAAAGCGACATATTGTGCTTGAAGCTTAAGGATGTCGCCACTGCACGTATTTCATGTGCTTTCACCTTAAGCACATTTAGAGTCTGATCTTGGACTTGAGAGTGTGACTCCAGTATCAGACTTCTCAAAAAGAACGAAATAGCGTTCTTGGAGAGGGGTTTTGCAGAATTCTTAACCGAACACCAAAGTCGGTCGGAATTACCTCTAACGGATTGTGTCCTTGACAGGTAACATTTCAGAGCTCTGACAGGACATAGTAAATATTCTTCGTCCATCGGACCCACTATATTAGATAATCCCTTAAGTACAAAAGATTTAGGCCATGGGTTAGAGGGAGATTCGTTCTTTGCTAAAAATTCGTTAACAAAAGAACAAACCGCATTACGATTTTTGAACCCCACCTCTTTGTGGATGGCTTGTAACTCACTCACTCTTCCTGCTGTAGCCAAAGCGAAGAGAAAAAGTGCCTTCCTCGTTACATCTCTCAAAGACGCTTCACGAAGTGGCTCGAATCGTGAAGACATCAGAAAAGTTAAAACTACGTCCAAGTTCCAGTCCACACTATCCTTCTTGGATACTTTTACTGTATTAAAAGATTTAATTAAATCTCCAATATCCTGGTTAGAGGAGATGTCAAGCCCTCTATGCTTAAACACTGAGGACAGCATAGCTCTGTACCCTTTAATTGTCGATACCGACAAGTTCTTAACTTCTTTAAGGTACAGCAAAAAATCAGCTATTTCTGCCACAGAGGTTTTAGAAGACGAGAAATTATGTCTTCTGCACCACGTCCTAAAGACTCCCCACTTTTGATTGGTAAAGCTTGGCAGAAGAGCTTCTTCGACAGTTAGCAATAGCCTCTGCCGCTCTACGAGAAAACCCCTTAGCTCTGACGAGTTTCCGGACAGGTCTGAACCCTGTCAGTGACAGAGCGGACAAATTCTGATGATACCTGTCGAAGTGGGGCTGTTTGAGTAGCCGAGGATACTGATGAAGAAGTCTGGGATGGTCTATAACCAACTTGAGAAGGTCTGGAAACCACTCTTTCCTGGGCCAGAATGGTGCTACCAACGTCATTGACACATTTTGATGTGAGAGGAACTTGTTCAACACCTCTCTGATCATTCCAAATGGGGGAAAGGCGTAAACGTCTAGACCCGTCCAATCCTGAAGCATTGCGTCGGTCTTCCAAGCACGAGGATCTGGAACTGGGGAACAAAAGATCGGAAGTCGATTGTTCCTCGACGTGGCAAACAGATCCACTGAAGGTCTTCCCCAAAGTTTCCACAGTTCCTGACAAATTTTGTCTTGCAATGTCCACTCCGTGGGAAGAACTTGGTTTACTCGACTGAGTTCGTCTGCCAGTACATTTAACTTCCCCTGTACAAACCTCGGAACGAGGGAAATATCCCGATCTTGAGACCAGAGAAGGAGATCTTCTGCGACTTTGTTGAGGGAGAATGAATGGGTTCCTCCCTGATTCCTGATATAAGATAGAGCGGTGGTGTTGTCAGAGTATACTGCCACTCTCTTTCCCACGACCAAAGGAGCGAATGCTTGCAGACCGAACCAAATCGCCTTCAACTCCTTCATGTTGATGTGATTCAACCTCTCTTTCTCTGACCATAATCCTGAGATCTTTTTGGTCCCTAGGAGAGCTCCCCAACCTCTGTCCGATGCGTCGGAGTATAATTCTACGTCTGGGTTCCTTAATGTCAGGGAGAGACCCTCTTGCAATCTTTCCCTCGACATCCACCATCTCAAGTCGTTCTTGATCTCTTCCGACACTGGGAACGAATACGTGTCTGGTTGAGACTTCCGACACCAACTCGCTTTGAGATAAAACTGAAGAGATCTCATGTGAAGACGACCCAACTTTACAAACGTCTCTACTGATGATAACGTCCCTAGAAGACTCATCCATTCCAAGGCGGAGGAGGACTGACGATTCAGGAATTGGCTCACTTTTTTGAGGCAAGATTCTATTCTTTTCGGGGACAGAAAAACCCGAAAAGTCTGAGAGTCCAGAATCATCCCCAAATAGGGGATCTTCTGGGACGGCACTAATTGAGACTTCTCCAGGTTGATGAGAATTCCCAATTGACTCGCTAATGACAGTGTCTTCCGTAAATCCTTCACGCACTGTGTCCTCGAACCCGATCTGAGAAGCCAGTCGTCCAGGTAAAATGCTGCATTTATGCCCAACATATGCAGCCATTTCCCCAATGGAGCAAGAACACGAGTAAATACTTGAGGGGCCGTCGAAAGGCCGAAACAAAGGGCTCTGAATTGATACGTCCTCCCTTCGAACACAAATCTTAGGAACTTCTTTGAACTCTGGTGAATCGGGACATGAAAGTAGGCGTCCTTCATGTCCAGGGACACCATCCAATCGCCTGGGCGAAGTGCCGACATCACAGAATGATTTGTTTCCAGATTGAACTTTGTCTTCAGCACAAAAAGGTTCAATGCGCTTACATCTAGCACTGGCCTCCAACCTCCCGAGGCTTTGGGAACTACAAAGAGTCTGTTGTAGAATCCCTGAGAACTGTCGAGGACTTCCTCTATTGCTCCCTTCTTGATGAGTGCATTGACCTCTGCTGCTAAAGCCAAAGCTCTCTCTGATCCTGGAGAATATGCTGTTAAGCTGATTGGTGTATCGGAGAGAGGAGGATCTAAAACAAAAGGAATCGAGTATCCCTCTCGAAGAACTTGAACTACCCATTGCTCTGCACCTCTTCGACTCCATTCTTCCCAAAAAAGATGGAGTCTTGCCCCTACTTGCACGTGAAGGAACGGCTTCTCACTTGTCCGAAGGTTTGGGGGGAGGTTTCTTTGAGGACTTGTACTGTGGACGCAAATTAGTCCTGGGTCGTTGCCACTTAGGTTTATTCCCTCGAAAGGGATGCTTCTGAAGAGGAGAAGACTTAGCTCCTGTCGGAGTAGGCTCTTTCGGACGTCTGGAAGATTGAAGAAGGAGATCATTAGTAGATTTCTTTTCTAAATCCGACAGAATTTGTTGAATGGTTTCTTCAGGGAAAAGATGAGATTTACAGAGAGAAGCAAACATGAGAGCCGACTTCTGGTTATTAGTGACTCCTTTAGACACGACAGAACACCACCTTTCTCTCTTCTTCATCACTCCCATTGTGAAAAGGGCTGCTAATTCTCCTGAACCATCTCTAACAGCCTTATCCGCACAGGACAGAACTCCTAACCAGTCTGTGGCAAAATCTTCTTCTAAAGACTGACAGTCTTCAATCTTGCGAGCTAAAGAGGCAATAGTCCAGTCCAAAAAACTAAATACCTCAAATACTTTAAAAATATTCTTCACCAAATGGTCCAGCTCTGAAGAAGAAAACAAAATTTTAGCTGACGAAAAAGCTGCTCTTCGGTGTGAGTCCACTAAACAAACGGAGAAGTCTCCCTGGGAGGAGGCAGACACTCCCAAAGAAGGAACTTCTCCAGTTGCGTAGAAGCGATACGCTTTACTCTGAAGCTTAGAAGGTGGGAAAGCAAACGAAGCCTTACCTGTTTCCCTCTTCTTAGAAAGCCACTCTGTTGACTCCTTAAGGGCCTGCTTCGAGGACTGAGAAAGAACCAGTTTAGGTAGACACGAATACGCTGTCTTCCTATCTTTAACGAACATTGAAGGCGGTGAAGACGGAGAAGCAGGTTCAAAGTAATCTGGATAAGTGGACAGGAAAAATTTAAGAAGACTCGAATAAGCCGACGAATCCTTGTCATCTTGATCCAAAGCTTCCTCTTCAGACTGCACGGAAGCAGAGTCGAAATCAGGCTTATGTTCTACCCCGGTGGAGGATTTCAACAAACTCATAAGATCCTGGAAATGCTTCTTAAATGGAGCTAAGGTAGAATCGTCTAACACTGTAGAAGTCGATGGTCTTTCAGACGAAGAACGATTCTTTCTAACAGGTGAAGTCTCCGCACCACGAGTCGACACAGGCGAACAACCAGTCGAAATTCCTATCGACTCACGGCGAGGGGAGTCAAACAAAGACGAGCGAATACGCTTCTCTGGACAGTAATACGGAGTCGAACGAGGCGACCGAGCTGAAACTGCGACCGAGACTCGCTTGGGAGAGTCGAGCGATCGTGAATTATCACAAAGTTTAGTCCGAGAGCCATTGCTTTTAGCCGAAAAATGCGACTGCGGAGGAGATTCACTAAATATCACATCCGGAGCAAAACTACACGAAGGTTGAGGACTCCAATGCCTCTTAGACTTCTTACAGGAGTCGGTGACGAATCACCCGCAAGAATCGAATGTCTTTTTAATGGTCGAGACACCAAATCACCTCGCCTTTTGCGCACTGGCGATTGCACTTCCGAATCAGAAGACAGACGAGAATCACAAACACTAACACCTTTCCACATATTTTTGGACGACACCCGCGAGTCGAAGGAGTCGACGGCTGACCGTGGGCAAACTCCCCCAGACTCCTTCCGACCTCCGTATGTCTTCTCCCGGTTGCGGGGGAGCGGGACAGTGACCTTCGTCTGGGAGTCGAGGGGGAACGGACAACCGCCTCCTCAGGCGCAACATTAACACTTTGCACTGCACTAGATTTCACTGTACTATCTACGAAAGCTTTAAAAGACATTCCTAACTTCATAACTGATTCAGCTAACACTTCGAACTTTTTATCCATCTTAGACTCAAGCAAGGCAATGGTGTTGGGTTCGGAAACATGGGCAACTTGAACAGGGGTAATCAAAGGAGAAGTAGAAGGACTATTAATTGGAGAAATATTCTCTAATAAAGGAGAGGCAAGAGAAGACTTATTTGTCTCCGAAGGAACAGGAGTAGTTTCTAACCTATTCTTACTACTAGCCCTAAGAGCTGCCTTCCTCTTCCTATCTTTCTCCATTTTCTCAGCATGCGATCTAACCGCCTTCCATCCCTGTTCATCCAATTCTTTACATTCATCACATGTCACATCCATACCATTACAATTTTGTCCTCTGCAATTAGTGCACTTAGAGTGCGGATCGTGACATAACTTAGCTAATCTTGTTTTGCAGCCAGCGCTGCAAAACCTTACAGCAGATGAACTAGAATCTGACATAATTAGCAATAATGACGAAAAAACTGAATAGAGATAGCTAACTGGCAAGAAAAAACCAAAAACTTGTACATCACCAAACAAAAACCAAAATCCAAAATGGCGACGCAGGAGACTGCAGCGAAAATCTCACAGGTGTTACCCCGTGAGCGGCAGAAACGAAAATTGACGGTAGAAGGCTAGCAGTACCCAGGGTTCCCGGATGTGGGCGGGTCTTGTATCACCTATACTTAAGATAGCAACGCCGCTGGCGCCAACAATTTGAATTTCGACTGCCGCAGGTAAGAAGCTATAAGCTATGTAACTGTTCGGTAAGTCACTTATGCGAAAACAATATTCAACCTATAGTAAGTCACAACAGGAATTTCACTGCCTATTCTTTACAAGAAAAAAAGAAATCACATCTATGACAGCAAATGCGGTACCTACTCTACCAATTACCATATATATATACAGGCAGTCCCTGGTTATCAGCAGCCTCAGTTATCAGCGATCCAGTTTTACAGCATTTGTCCAACGACAACAACCGAATTTTTGCCATTGACATGTGCAGATCTCTGCTCATTGGCACCGATATACGGTTATCAGCACCAATCCCTACTTAACAGTGGCACCGATTCCATCATCAGCACCGATAACAAGGGATTAGTGCTGTTATTCGCAATTTTTGGTTATCGTCACCTTAACGGGAACAGAATCCTTGTTGATAACTGGGAACTGCCTGTACTGTTTCACATTCTATGGGAAATTATTCAACAGTAGGTCTAACGTTACATCATGTATTTCAATACTTACAGCAAAATTTTCACAAACTTCCAAGCCATCGTCGTCAGTTTCAGTATCATATAGAAGAATTTGGAGGTACGGGTGCCAATCGATGTTGGACAGGCCTGGAGGATATGGAGGGAACTGTATCCGTACATGCCAGTCTCCTGCATTCCCTCGACGAGCATTTCTTAGCTGCCTTTGATCAATATATTCAAGCTGTTGTTACCATTACAAATTTAAGTGAAAGATAATAATACTCAAAGATGGATTCTTGCCATTAAAAACATAACAATTATATTGGACATACATTTTTCTCCATCTGTCCATGCATTCTGTCATCAACTAATATATTTTGCCAAAAGTGGCCTGATTAAGCAATGTCATAATAAGAGACATGAGAAATATAGTTATATTGCACAGCTTTATGCACCATAGTTCAATGCCTTGTTTTTAAGATTCCATATAACACCAATAAATATTGCTAAAATACTAGACTTAGTAGAAGGGATTCCCATAACTTAGAAAGTTGGTTCATATTCCCAATCTAGCTCTACTCTACAAGTGGATAAGGTATCCAACTATTTTCATGACTGGATATAACCCGGAAAACAAATAGAACTTACTATCAATCTTAATCACCAGCACACTACTGGGCTAGGTTCTAAATTTTACAATAATGATCAATTTCTTCAATTACGGCAATACAAACTCTATCAGGAAAAACAGATTTACAATGCATATAACATAATATAAAATATGATTCACAGTATAAAAGGCTACAACTGGAGCAGTCAATAAGAAAACATTGAAGATCAAGGTAGCTATCACTTAAGCCAAAACATAACTGCAGGTACTTACTTATGAGTACGTATACAAATACAAAAATCGACAAACAAAAGATAATGACTAATTGCACTGTTTACATTCACTACTTGTAAATATCTTTGAGCTACTTAGAATTCACATATCTCATATATACAAACCACTGCTTTACAAAGGCCCGCAACTTTGCCCACCTATGCAGCTACACAGTTTAACCCTCACAGCCTCAGCTAATATACACTAATGCATACACCCATGATCAGGCTAAATTTAAGGATGGCCAATATAAAAAAAAAGAAAAAAGAAAAAAAAAAAAATCAATGGAAAGAGGAAGATATGTACAGGGTGTTTCGAAATTAGAGGCCCCCCCCCCCCCCCTCTACAGCATAAACTAAAATTGATATGGACAAAAACAAAAGTAATTCAGAGCAGGTATTTATCTAAGTTTTTCTCTGAGTATTTCATATTTTGTGTGGCCTCCATCTGCCTGTACCACAGCCCGCATTCTTGGGGGGTATGATTTCAGCTATGATGTCTTTAGACTCCTTAGAAAGGACTTCAGGCCTTCCAAAATTCTCACTCTTTTCGCGATGACAGTAGTATGGATTTTTGTTCCAGTTTCTTTTAACAAAGGATTCATCTCTTATGATGTATTTAGCTATCCAGGAACGTGAAATGAAGGATGCGCCAACATCCCTGGAACCTCTGAAGGTTATAGCCTGGATTCGGTCAATCCATCTGATTTCCTCTGAGTCGTTAGCCATGGTTGTATCTAACTCCATCACTCAGTCTGAAATTACAAGAAATGTAAAATGAAATAGCTTAATAGAAACTTAAGATAATGTACTTGGAGATAGGCCATAGCAGAAAACTTCATAACTTTCCATTTGTTCTGTGGAGGGGGGACTCTAATTTCAAAACACCCGGTATATGTTTTAGGGCTGTTGCCTTGTATAATAAGGCGCCCTATGAGGTAATGTTAGACTTGCGATAATCTTACGCTAAGTCGGTTGGTATTGCACTTCCATATTCATGGGAGTGTCTTGGGGTTTGTAGATCACTTACGAAGTCGGTATTATCTTCTTTGGTTATGACGACGATGTGTTAAACTCATGATGATTCGGCAATGATGTGAGGATCTAGTAGAAACCACGAAGTACAAAAATACTTATATTCTCTGAATTTACATGGTGAAGATCAAGTAGGATTGTACAAGTCCTCTAATGACGATAGCTTGATCGCTTCTGCCAATGATGATGGCTAATTCTATTCTCTCTACATGATAAAGCTTAGGTAAAGAGGTACAGGTCTTCTAATGACGATAGCTAACTCTATTCTCCTGTTCTACATCTCGGTTACAAGTCATAAAGGAGCAGACAGTAGCTCGAACATACGAACATACAATCAGATGACATAGTTACATACGAACATACAATCAGATGACATAGTTACTAATCACGTAGGCCGCTTGAGCTATAGGTCACAGTGTTTGTCTCAAGCAGGAAGCTTGGACTAAAGTTTATAAACAACTGAATGACTACAGGTGACGGCATGTTATCTTAGCCTACTTTTATTGTATACGTCATCTTTAGCGTCTCTAGTCTGATCACATTCCTGCAAGCAATCTGGTTGACCTCTTTAGTTTTAGTCTTTTATATATATGGACTAACATTCCATATTTTTATTATGTAAACACTTACATTAGCTCGGTCAGCTACCAAAACCAACTACTGAATATTACTCAAACTTGACTTGCATTTGACTTATAGGAGTGTGATACAGACACTATGTGAATATATATAGATAAATAGGAAGTACTTATAAGTAAAAAAAAATTCATGGTGTACACAATACAGATTCAAGTAATAAAATATTAGACATAATATGCATATAATATTCGTAAATAATAGTGATCACGTGATATATACTGATACACTTTTTCACTTCATCTCTTTAAGATACATATGCTACAGAAAATACTAATGTACTCTGATAATTGCATAGAAACATGATAAAAATCATATTTTAACTGATAAAAATTTCATATATGAATTGATAAAGTTATTAATGTTTATGCTGATTGATTCGTTGATTTTTATGCTAACTGTTATATGTCTGCAGTTATTGGTAAGATAAAAGGTAACAGATTGATTATAGGCTACCTGATTTATTTATACATATGTATATGGATTCATATAATTATGATTAATATATGTGCACTTTAAATAGATTCCTATTGCGTACACGCAAAGATATAGTATTTCGATTCTGTTATTTATGATCATTTATATATAGGATACATGATACTTTATATAAATAGGATACATGACCGAGGTTATACTACTACACATTTAACTAGCGTTCGAACAACTTTTCGTCCATTACACAGTTCCAGACAACCACCTATACCCAAATGAAATGGCCAATTCCATATGGTTAAAACAAGGGGAAAAATTGCCTGGCAGGGTCCAACGTTCTATTTCGGCCTCATACTTATTCTCTGCATCCTAAGCCACACGATTACGTTCGCGATGAATAAAATCACCCCCAGCACGAGTCCTTCGCCAGCAAAGTAGCGTTGAATATCCTTTGGGTCGTAATTGTCGGAAGTATGTCCCTTTTGTAGTCGATTTCCGACAGCCGCCGGAGCGTTCTACATTAAAATGAGATTAACGACGGGATACGGTGTCGGTCGAAGAAGTCCATGATGGTGCTTATTCCCTTCACATTATAGGCGGTTGTTACTCGACTGCCGTCGTCCGCAGCAACGAACGATTTTTTGAAGTTGCGATGTGAAACTCTTGTACTGCAGGATACTGTAACCAGGTTCCATTAATCAGCCTGCAAGTGAAATTATACTTGTCACAAGGGCAAAGTAAATTCAGACGACATCCAAATACAGGGGGGAGAAAGCCATTTAGAACCAGACTTAACCCACATGAATTCGCTGATATTTGTGGAATTCAAAAGAGTCAGCTGTACAAACTTTTTTATCCATGGCATCAGCAATGAGTGAACCTATCCAGATATCAATACGAATCCCAAGGAAAATTCGATATTACTGGTAGTAAGTTACTAGACAAAGAAGTGGAAAACGGAGCTATTTGTAAGATTGCCAGGCAACATAAGAGTCAAAGAGAATATCAATCATGATTCTGTATTTCTCTATGCTAACTGAAATTAAGTTGTGATAAAATCTGATCCTATGTGCCCCTAACAAAAGTTTCATATTCAATTTTCTCGCGCGCATCCTCTGAGGTTAATTTTAAAAACTTTATTAATAGGCAGGCGATGCAACGAAAGAATCACTATGTAACTAATTTCTATATAAACTTTAAGTTTTTTCAAGAAAATGTGACATTTTCCCATGAATGTGATTTACTTGAATTGTAATAGACTAATGTTGCAAGTAAATTTTTCATATCCATGACTTGATACTTCTAATTGTCTATGAGGTTCAGAAAAAAAAAATTAATTCATTTTGATGTTATAGAAATTCTATTTGCTTATTTTGTTTATTAATTTTAAAATGATTGCAACTCCTTAACTAAAGTTGCATTGCAATGCGGATAAGAATAGATTATGGCTATGTATGTCATCGTGACCTATGAACCACATGTGAAGTTCATGAGCTAAGCATTCCTTTCTCCAGTCAATCTGCTTCGCAAGCGGTTTATTGAGGTTATAAAGAACAATGATTAGTCGGCAAACGCGACAGGCATCTTCTAGACTGATGACGTCGTCACCAGCTTAAGAGTTACGTTACTTGCTGTAAAAGAAACGACTTAGTATAAAATTTTTTGTTTTTTTTGTTTTTTGATTACATTATTCTGATACCCATACTTTAAATATACTTTTGTTTTAGGGTTTCTGCTCGAAGTGTTTATTATTTTTTGCTTAGCCGCTGACCCTGTTTCCGTTCGAAGTGTTTATTGTTTTGTTTATTGCTGCTGACCATGTTTTCGTTCGAAGTGTTTATTGTTTTGTTTATCGCTGTTGACTCTTGCTTTGTTCAGTTTGTAACAGTTCGGCGCTCCGACCCAGATATTCAATGCTCGCGATCTCTTGGGTTAAGGAATTTTCTTGTTTAGATACGGTTTTAACAATAGGCACGGATGTTTCTATATCTTTTAGTCTAATTAATGGTTCTTTGCAGTATGGTGCGGGATTGCGGGATAATGCGTCAGCTATGATAATTGCTTTCCCAGGTAGATATCTTATCTCGGCTCCAAAGACCTGAATGATCATTTGTCACCGAGTTCCTTTTGGACTGTGATTAAAGCCTTTGAAAAACTCGGTAAGTGACTTATGCTCAGTGACGACTTTAACAGGATAGCCATAGATTATGAACTTAAAATGTACTAGTGAGTTAACGATACTTAGCCCTTCCTTGCCTATTACTGCATATTTACTTTCAGAGGGCTTTAGTTTACGTGAATAAAAAGCTATAGGAAAGAACTGTTTATCATATTACTGAAGTAGTATCCCTCTTACCCCTTGGTCTGAGGCGTCTGTTGCAATAAAAAAAAATTCCTTATTTAAATCAGGGATTTTTAAGTTAGGTGAGCTGCATTATTCCGCTTTTAAGATATCGAACGCCTGTTGATGCTTTTCAGACCATAATAAATCTACGCTCTTCTTCGTAAGATCTGTTAAAGGAGCTGTCATGATTGAAGAGTTACATATTTACATACGATTGTAATACCCACTACAGCGCAAAAGTGCTGTATCCCCCTTTTACGTTAATAAGTACCTGAAGTTATGAATAGCCGACACCTTACCATGGACTACTTTAAGACCTTGACTAGACACATAAAACCTAGATAAACATGTTCGGTTTTTTAAAAACTCACATTTAGATATTTTACTCTGAGATTATTTGTCTTTGTCTCTGTAGCACTAGCTCTAGTTTATGTGAATGTACTTCTAAGGTATTTAGAAAAGATTATAAGACCAACCATATAAGCATGTAGGGTATCCCCCAAGTCTCCAAACACTATATTGTAATTGGGGCGCAACGTAAGTCGGAGGCATACGTAAAAATTGATAATGTCCCCTGAGTGTGCTGAAAACGGTGTATGAGGTACAATCACTTAGGTAATGGTATCTGGTAAAAGCTTTTAAGTAAGTCCAAGCTGGTGAAAAATTTATTCTAACCTAACAGAGATAAGATGTCGTCGGTACATGGCACTGGAAACTATCGGGAGTCGTTTCCTTGTTTAAGCGATAGAAATCTACGCAGATACGCCAAGTCCGATCTTTTATGGCATGACGTTTGAGGGAAAAATTATATGGGCTTATTTGATTTCCTAATGGCTCCTATTACTAACATTTTTCAACTTCGTCATTTATCTCTATTTTGAAATTTCATTGAGAGTCTATACGAAGGTACGTATATAGCTTCATGTTTGTCCTTAGACCGTATTTTGTTTTCAATGACATCCGTTTTTCTCCCAGAGATCACTCGCTAGTGGAGAAACTTCCTGGTATATTCAGATAAAAGATAAAAAAAAATTTTCTGCTGAATCACCTCTGATTGAATGACTTTACGGATATTACTTTAGATAGAGTATAAGAGATTCATCTACGACTGATTGGGCGAGATTAAATTTCAGCAACAATAAAAAATGCGATATTTATAACTTCCGTATCCACGATATGTATACGTTTGTGGATCACTAGATTAACTTGTTGCTGTGAGTCAACCGTGTCTAGGGCTTTGTTCACGGAAATCGTTATATTTCAGAGTGTCGGGAAGGATTAAAATTTCAGATCCCAGCAAAGTCTTTTTACACGCACTAAGACTTTCGAGGGTGCATGCTTCTCGAGATTTTGCGTGCAAACTGCGACTGCGGTTGTGGGAGAATTCTGTTGGGTCATTTGAACAATGTTACGATTTATGAGACAAATGTATAGTTCCTCTATATAAGTTATTATTTGATTAACTGTCTCTTTTTTGTTCAAACGGATTTTAATATGTTTGAAGGTTTATAGGATTTTCCTTTGATAAACATACCTTATTTTGCAGGATGTAAGATAATATTTTGTATATCCCTAGATGGATATCTTACAATTACACTAGATACAGATCAATGTTTTTTATAACTATAGAGGTATCTGTAACCGCTCGCTTATCCGGACTTCTCATTAGGGAAGTTCAAACAACAGACGGTGAGTCCGTAAATACAGGATATTACGTGTACTAAAGGAATAAAACAAGATATTCTAATTTTTTACGGCGCGTACAGTCGGGCTTAATCCACCACTACTTATAATAATTTATGTATTAAAAAAAAAAAAAAAACGAGAACCTGCTCTGATTACTTGATACGGTCGTGTGATTCATAGAAAAAATCCTTTTTAATTCAAAAAGGTATTGGCATAAAAATAAAAGGTATGGCATAATTGATCCAACATCACTTTTCCTCTCCGCTGAAGTCGCTTATGTGGAATGTGCTTTGATTGCTACACTCGGCAGATTTGACTGACCCTGACCGTTGACTAGGTGACACAGTAACCGAGTTTGCTTGTTTGATTCTGATAATTAGGGCTACTGTTTACCTATTTCTTTTTGTAATAATTAGGATCCTTCTCTTTATTACCATCGGCAACGTATTGTATGTTTTTAGCATTATGTTGCTGCTAGTTACGTATAAAACAACGAACGTATGAATGACGGACTATAAAGAATTGAGCGATTACTATTAAAATAAGTTATCTCTACTGCGTTATCGTGTACTTGCTGTTGTTTACTTCATTCTTTGCTAAAATATGAAATAGCGAGGGATCCTGGTCAGCGCATTTAGCCTAATGAAAGTTTTTTACAGACATGTTATTCCTTGCAATCCAGCCGTATTTTTTAAAGTTAAGTTGAGTCATTGAGGTTCGATATTTTATACATCTCAAAAAACTCAAGGTTAAAACTGCGATCAGGACTTGCAAAGGAGCATATATTGTCATAACCCGAAATATTATTATCGATGCATCTGTATAAATACAGACGCCCACTGCATAAACGCATATCCACTGTTTAATATGATTTGTTATGTAAGGGATTAATAATCACCCAAAATGATAAAATTAACATAGTATATGATTATGATATTTCAGTAGAACTTCTGGAAACAGACACTCAAAGATAAAAACTCGCAGTAGCGAAATCTCAAGGATGTAGATAATTTCTGTAAAAAAGTAAGATTAAGAATGTCTCGTAACTTCAGCCACAGGAATAACGAAATTCGACCTGTAAAGGAAACACTCAAAGTTACTCCAAATGAATAAAAAATTGTACTTAGCTTGCTTTTGTGGGAAGTCACGGTGTTCCGATAACGATGTGCCCTTGGCCCTCCTTCTCTATTTAGTGGATGACCTGGTTTTTGGCTTGAGTTTCCCCCGTGCGCGTCGTTTGGATGATTCGAGCCCTTGAAGATCCGATGCTGCAGACACGTTCGGTTTGTTTCTTGAAGTGCCGGAAACGCTCACTAACGATGTTTTCTTGAATGATTCTAATGAGAGACGAAGCTTGCGTTGCCATAGGAAAAAGACACGTCGGGTTTCTTTCTTGAAGTTATTCACTACTGAAGACACTCACTAAACGATGATACTAAGTTGCTTGAAGAATCTCTTGCTTTCGTCGTCGTTGAAGAGTTCTTGTTGTTTTCTGAAGTCGCTCACTAAACGATGATACTAGGTTGCTTGAAGAATCTGCTGCTTTCGTCGTCGTTGACTTCTTATGATACATGATTTATTATTCTGGTTTTTCTTCGGAGAAGTTGTAGAGTTCTTCTGGGACGCTGCCACCACTTTTAGGGCTGTTGCCTTGTATAATAAGGCGCCCTATGAGGTAATGTTAGACTTGCGATAATCTTACGCTAAGTCGGTTGGTATTGCACTTCCATATTCATGGGAGTGTCTTGGGGTTTGTAGATCACTTACGAAGTCGGTATTATCTTCTTTGGTTATGACGACGATGTGTTAAACTCATGATGATTCGGCAATGATGTGAGGATCTAGTAGAAACCACGAAGTACAAAAATACTTATATTCTCTGAATTTACATGGTGAAGATCAAGTAGGATTGTACAAGTCCTCTAATGACGATAGCTTGATCGCTTCTGCCAATGATGATGGCTAATTCTATTCTCTCTACATGATAAAGCTTAGGTAAAGAGGTACAGGTCTTCTAATGACGATAGCTAACTCTATTCTCCTGTTCTACATCTCGGTTACAAGTCATAAAGGAGCAGACAGTAGCTCGAACATACGAACATACAATCAGATGACATAGTTACATACGAACATACAATCAGATGACATAGTTACTAATCACGTAGGCCGCTTGAGCTATAGGTCACGGTGTTTGTCTCAAGCAGGAAGCTTGGACTAAAGTTTATAAACAATTGAATGACTACAGGTGACGGCATGTTATCTTAGCCTACTTTTATTGTATATGTCATCTTTAGCATCTCTAGTCTGATCACATTCCTGCAAGCAATCTGGTTGACCTCTTTAGTTTTAGTCTTTTATATATATGGACTAACATTCCATATTTTTATTATGTAAACACTTACATTAGCATGCTTACAGCGTAAGAAAAATAAAATTTCCATACCTTCCACGGGAAGTTGAAAGTGAATATATCCCACCCCTTGCGGGAGTCTTTTCCATAGGACAGTTACAGAAATATGCTAATTTTACGAAGTTATATGTTCTTTCCATATTTAAAAGTACAGCTCAGATGATATCATAACAGATAAGAAGTAAAACCAGGAACAAATTCTGAGCATATTCATTGTAAAATATTTACAATGAATATGCATCCTTGGATGGGAAGTTGTGACAGCATTCCCTGTACCACTTCAAGCAAGACCAAATGTCTCTCAGCTCACTCTGACTCTTATGGCAATCTGAAGAGTTACCAATACGTAGTGATCAATGGAACTAGGAACATTTTTCCCGCAAAACTCGTTCAAACTGTGTGGTGCCAAAGGGATAAAGTTTAATCTGTCAATGGCCTGCTTGAGAGAGCAATAAGTCAGCCAAAATCAAGGAGATCCTTATACTTATTTGACAAAATCACCACTATTGTACCATAATATTGCAGGGAAGTTACAGTCAAATTCTTGAAAAGCATCTATCTAAAGTTTAAAGCAAAATTAAAAGAACTCAAGTTTTCAGATAAAGTATGAACCCATAAAAAACAAACCACAGCTACTGGCAGCAATTAGGTCATCAGGGAGACAACCCAGCCTAATTCATTTCTGGCCCAAGCCATGATAAATAGGGAGGGTTGGAAGCAGGTAGGGTATCCATCAGTGAAAAATCTGCCACGATCAATTATGAAATGAGTCGATAGCAATATGCATTTCTTAGAAGTATTCACTGCTGACTCACAATAGTAAAAAAGATGACTCCACTACAAAGAGGTGACAGTCTCCTCTATAGATGTAACAATCCTGTGTACCTCACCTATTCCCATCATAATGAATTCTCTAGTTAAACTGATAATATAGCTTAACTTTCCCTACAGAATTTCCTTTTATTCAATAGACACCAGTGTATAATATAATGCTTTATCCACAATTGTTTGCACTGAGTTATCATTTTCACAATTGGAATGAAGCAAGTTGATAATCAAAAGCAAGTTATTGAGGAATACGGACAGATCACAACATGCATCTTCATGAAGGTTTTGAGTAATTTGATGTTTTCACTAGGCAATATCTGACACGTCATAGTATACAGAATGCCAGATCTACATAAAGCACTACAGTGCTACTGTTGCTCCTCAGCACAATCGAGTATCTTGAAGAACTCTCAAGAACAGGAGCAAATCAAAAGAAGGGGAGGGGGGGACTTCTACTAGGAGGCTGTTGTCCATCCACCAAGTAATATTATCCTATACCTCCTTACCATAAGGTACTGTAAATGTGAGATCTGAAATGGAAGGTCTGAGCTGCTATGGACACCACTAAGGGAAACATCCCAGAACTGCAAGGAGTACAAGTTGGACCTCCTCTCTAGAGAACCCCTGACTGACAACCAGTCCCAAGCACACTCATGTCACAAGTTATCAGCCCTCCTCCCTGAGCACTGGTCCCACTAACAGGACCAGTAACTTTTGCCATTCTTCCATGAAGAATAGGACTTGCTATGAGGAGGTTTTTGAGCCACCCAAGGTGAGGAAGCAGATTATGAGGATGGAGATGAAGTTCATCTGCACTTATTAGTACTGTTCTTGCTGTCACTCACTTGGCTCTTCCACTACAGCAGTGAGAGACCCAGTAGTTGCCAAAATAGGAACAGCAATAGCAGCAGCAGAAGGATCCTTGATAGAAGCAGCAACAGCATGGGACACACTGAATGTAGCCAGATGTGCAATAAGAGTAGTAAAGAAAGCCAAAGAGCCTTCAACATCTCCAGGGAGGCTGAAGGAAGCCTTGAAATACTGAGCAATGGACTACTCTCCTTGGTGAACCAAAGCCCCAGCCCAATTCACAGACCAAGTAACAACACAGGCAGGCCTAAGAGGAGTAGTCTAAGTAATTCCACTGCAGGTGTAGCACCAACTAGAGATAAAAGGGTGAATGGCAGTGCATTACCAACGAAGGACACACTCGGCTTTCCTTTACTTAGAGTCAGACTCGGCCACTGAGAGGGAACAAAAGGCATGGGAATCAATGTTCTATGACACAAACACGACCCAAATCCAGTACATCTAAACTGCGTACGTATCTTACCCTGATAAATCAAAAGCAGCTAAAGACAAAATGAGGGCAAACAGTAAGATGACCAGGCAAGTACCATAGTCATTCCAAAATTAAATTAACTCTCTGGCGAGGCTGTTTACGTCCTCTCCATGTGTGTTTAATCTCTAGATATCTGCCAAATCTATAACAATAACAGAAAGATAAAACCATTTCTCCCATTACAGATATCAAATATAATCTTTTTCGTTAGAAAGAATTCTAAGTCAATTATGCAATAACAAAAAACCAAATCAGATTTTCTATTAAAATGGCATCTCATTTTGGTGCTGCTGCCAATATTTCACACAGCTCCAGATGCATTTAAATCCTTGGATAAGAATCTTAAAACTGTCTCCAGGGGACACATTCAGTGGTCACAGGATGTTTGTAGGAATTTCCCCTTTCTACAAATATCTTGATTTCTTAATGTCATAGGTGAAGAATAAGTTGGTAAGGAAGGAAATATGAAATAAAGCATAACATAGAGTAAGTTGGACGAGTGAGAAAATAAACAATCATGTACAAACAGATCTCTCCCTTTCTTTCTCTCTGACAAAATAATCAATTGGAAACTAAAGGATGACACTCTCATTATAGATAATAAATAGGCCACAAAGAACAGTTTTTTTAAATCCTAATTTGAAAATGAGCAAGAAATATGTTTCATATTTCTATAGCATTAATTAACTACATACTTTTAAGTATCCAATTTTGTAATAATGATAAATGTATATCTACAAGTACTGACAAAATAGTATATATATGCTAAAATAAAAAAGCTGTAAGATAAGATTTAGGGAGGAGAGAGAGAGAGAGAGAGAGAGAGAGAGAGAGAGAGAGAGAGAGAGAGAGAGAGAGAGCAGGGCAGAATAAGATTAAAATATAACTGGAAATGAAAAACAACCCCTATAACCTTATAATTATAGCCTCAGGGTTGGTCTCAAAGACATTCAAAGGTCTGTCCCACATAGAAAATTGTTGTTTTGTAAAATTGGCAATAGTGCATATCTTTAAACACCCTGCCATAGAGGTCTCCTCATGGTGGTAAAACTGTAACAACTCTCTTGCTCTTTAAACTACACCCATCAGCACAAGAGTATCGCAATACATAAAAATAGAATTTTGTGTATTTCATTAGCATAATTCTCTTTTAATTAAAACAAAACCTAGGTGTAAGCCCTTGGAGAGTCTAGCAATGAAACTCAGCATTCTTAAAATACTTTATACAGTATCAGTTTCAGTATACTAACCTTATGACCAGATTGAGGGAAGAAAGATTTAAAAATAGTACTGTGCTGTACAACTCTAATAAAATCATTCAAATTTATCAACAAAAATAAAGATTTCAAGTAAATACTTACATTTTTTTATATAAGTACTCAAGATATGTAGCTGGCATGGACTGATGGAACTCTGATATATATTTGGTGTCATAAACCCCACAAGGAAACATTTCACTTAGATCTGCAGCAAAGGTGTCTGCCTTTTTGGGTAGGTCAGCATAAAAGGACTGGTACAGGAATATGAGGTCTACCAGACCATTGTGAATAACCACTGGTTTACGATGTTCAAGGACTGATGAGAACACTTCTCTAACATCTGGACTTGTATCTTTCTGAAGAGGTAAAAAGAGTGTTGAGTTGTTGAGGACTTTTTATCAGTACAGCGCAAATAACATGTACCTAGTATCTATGAAATCTGACCGATAAACAAATATAAATAATACACTTATACAACTGAAATTTCCACTGTATTGATGAAATACAATAGCAAAGCTATATCATACAAACACCAGCAAATAAAGTACACATAAACAGTCAGCTCTAACAGCACAAATCTGAAAAATGTCAAATATCATCCATTGTAAGAATGAAGCTGACATATATTAAAAGGAAAAATCTGCCAGCATGAAGCATGAAATAGTACTGACTATACTTTCAATGAACATAAACTGATATTAGGTTGTTCTTGGTTATAAGTGTCTAAGAAATTACTATACAGGCAGTCCCCGGCTTATGACAGGTTCGGCTCACGACATTCTGAGGTTACAACGCTTTTCAATTATATTTATCAGAAATTATTTCCAGGTTTATGACGCATGTTCCAGGGTTATGGCTCCTACAACGTTGATCTGGCAGAAGAAATATGACTCCAAAAATGCAAAATAATCAATGTTGGAAGTTTTTTTATGAAAAAAGCAATAGGAATGCAGTTTACATAGTTTTGAATGCACCCAAAGCATTAAAAGTAAGGTTTTCTTAGGATTTGTGACGAAGTTCTGGCTTACGACAATTTTCGGCTTACAACGCACCTCAAGAACGGAACTCCTGTCGTAACCCGGGGACTGACTGTACATGTAGCAGACAATGGAATAAAAATTTTTTAGAGCATATCGTAAAGAAAAAATAAAAACAGGAATAAGAAATTAATCTAAATCAACAAGCACAGCCACATAGTCAGTGATAAAAATCTTAATAATGATCCTTAATTTCTAACTACAAAATTAGATGACAGTCAAAAGAGCACATACCAAACTTCAGCAAATTCTAATAAATATCATTAAGTTCAACTGTAACCTGAATCTGAAGACTAGTGAATTGATCCTGGAACTAGAATTACTTTACCACTACATTTAATTAAAATTGTTTATTTTTTACTAATTCATATGAGCTCCTCCAAAGGGCAAATAAATTTACCAACAGAACATCCCATATCTGCTGAACATGAACACTTACACAGGTGAAAAAGCTACTTTCAATTTTATAAGAAAATATAAACATGAGGGAACTGACATACTATTCTGACAACATGCAACTACCATCTTATGAAATAAAATGGTAGTTGCATGTAACTTAAAATGTCTACAAAGAACCTTTAATTTGCAAACCTCTTTGGTTTCTGATGCAATTGCAAAAAATTTTCAATATGGCTGTATCCTTTTGGCCTTTCTGTATCTGAATAAAACTTTCATCTGGTTACCTCAAGGTTCTTTACTCACATGCAAAGAACCTTGAACCAGATGCTACTTTTAATATGTCACACAACTACTTAACCATCCCCTTAGTACCAAAATCCCTAAATCCGATGGACAATGGCTTTTTGGAATAAATCACATTGAACCTGTGAATCTGATCATCATAATGAAACCATAATATGGGTTTTTGGTCACTCATCAAAACTTCTC
Source organism: Macrobrachium nipponense (assembly GCF_015104395.2). NCBI lineage: Eukaryota > Metazoa > Arthropoda > Malacostraca > Decapoda > Palaemonidae > Macrobrachium > Macrobrachium nipponense. The sequence goes on from NC_087217.1 coordinate 13,024,429, forward strand.
TGAACAAAAGTGATAAGTCATCACACCAAGTAAGCACCCAGCGCCATCACTACTGCTTAGCAAAGCTTAGTGAGCGAGATTTTATTCCCAGTCAGAAGCCTGTGAACATTCTGCCCCCACCAACAACCTTGTATATAATGCACCAGACTCACCAATGCAGATTATCCATTCTCATCTTTTGGGATGACCATTCTCAATAGAGCCTAAGTGAAATACGGCCTTGAAACCACAGGAACAACTGATCAAGGAACAACTTAAGGAACATGAAAAAAAAGACCCCAGTTGACCTATGCCTCATCTCATCTTGCAACTTGGAAATATTATATTCTTCTGATTAAAAGAATTCCAACTAATAACATCTTCACCTATCCATTTATGAAAGAATGACTAATATAGGAGTTACTAAAAGATACAGTTACTGGGAAAGAGTAATCATAAGAGACTGAAAATATTTTATACAAACTGAATACAGATGATGATCCTATCACATTTAATTGGAATTACATATCTGGATATCTCTTACTATTTGGTGGATGGCACTGCCCATGAAGATCTGAATTATGAAAAACTTTATAAAACATACACAATTTTAAACTGAAGGACAGTGTTAACAATTAATACTAAGATCTGTTATAAGAAATTTAATATAATAAGTTTTGTCAAACAAGTTAAAAGGCAAGGTAAATGCGGAACAATGCATATTCAAAATATTGAATACTGTAAAACAAAAAATCTATACACAATAGAAAAGTTTCCAAAAAACCTTAGAAGACTTTTATTGCCTAACCCAAGACATTAACTGAATATATCTCTCAAAAGAGAATTTGCTAACAAGAATGACACTGACAATTCTAAATTAGTTGTATGTAGTTAAAGGAACACTGTCAATAGAAGATGTAGGTGAGGGGGTCATTTGTCTAAGACCTACTTCCAATCATCCATTATGTTTTGTTAGGAGAATACACATGAAACATGGATTTGTTTCCTAATAATTTCCAAAACTCAGAGAAATAACATGTTTATGTATAGGCCTTATTGCAATTACAAAGCACTCAGTAATAAAAAATACTAGGGGCACAGATACAGTAAAAGAAAGAAAAACTATCTATAACACAAAACACAACTTGCAATTGAAAGATGAACTTTCTAAAATAAACCTAATCAAAGAAAGCAGGAATAACTGGTGAACACTGTTGTAAATATTCTTAAAAACATTTGTTTAGTATGCTTTAATTTCTTCCAGCTGAAGCAGCAAATAATGTACTAAACTTTAGTTGCATTCTCTGCTACCATTCAGGGTGCTGGCATAACAATAACTGCTTTACCTTTAATGGCACCTTAATTAAATTATGCACTTTTTCTGTAGCTAACAATCATGCAAGCTTGTAAGCCTAAAAAAATTACACAAAATCATTAGTTAATAGCATAAACAACACTCAGAACATTAAAACTATAATAAACTCACCTGCCGATCACAGCCCTTGTGATATAAAATTCCCTTAGAATAAAGCTTATTGAAATCAAACCCATGGCTAAGTAAAAATTTGTGAGAGTTCACTTCAACGCAGAAGTCTTCTGAACAAAGTGTGATGATGTCGAATGTCTGCACCAGATAATCATAGCTACGAATATGCTCTCCATCTTCAGAATCATCTTCTAAAATAAAAAAAAAACTTACAAAAAGTTTGCTGTGGAATTTACAAAAAAAAAAAAAAAAAAAAAAAAAAAAAAAAATCATAAATATTTAAACAATATTATAATGATATAAATGATCACCCCTAGTTCTATTTTCACTCTAACCAAACAACTCAGTTCAGTTTTATAAAAATCCATTACCTGTTCCATCAGTCACTCTAACATCACTGATTGATTTACAGGTGAAACACGACAGCCCAAGGGATATGACAGCATAACTCCTTGCAATTTCTGTTGAATACTTATATCTGAAATCTATTTCTGGGTAATTAAGTTTCTTGCGATCGCCAAGGCCAGTCAGCTCCTGAAATGTATATCAAAACTCATTGCAGTATAAATTAAAAGAACATGACATATTTATGTAATGTAAGGCTGACTGCGTTTTCTACATAAAAATCACATACAAACTCTTACATAACACCACAGAAAAATGTTACTTTTATGATAAAATAAGGTTCTATTTTAAACTTACCAAGCAATTACATAGTTGTAAACTTCCTGTCATGACAGGCCAAAATTATAATTTTGAGGTTGAGCTGCCATTGTTTGTGTAGGTGACAGACCTAGTCACTTTCAGAATGGGCAGGTACAACACAATACAGATCTCCAATTCTTTTGAGCCATGAAATCCATCTGTGGGGAGGAAGGGCTCCTCCGATTATGTATTGCTTGGTAAGTATAAAATAAAACCTTATTTCATCATAAAAATAACATTTCTATTTGAGTGACTTACCAAGCAATTACATAGCTAATACCACACTGAAAGGTGGTGGGATCATGGAAATACGTAGTCTATTCCAAAACATTACTAAAAGTAATGACATTGAAAAGACAATACGTACTGTACCCTCAGGCTTCCCTTCGACTCGACAACCTTCAACCAAAGCGAGGAGAAATGAGCCAAGGATTAGAAATATCCTCATTCTTGGCAAAGAAACCAAGAGAAAGGAAGCAGACTGCATCCCCTTGTGTCCAGATGGATTGGGACGTGGAAATAAGTGTCCTGCATATCCAGTTGCCCTGGTGGAGAGATGACATTACAGAGAAATTGATTTCCATGTGAAACTTGGTCTTGACAACACAAATTCAGGGCGCTGATGTCCATTGCCCAATGACTTGGGGGCTACGAAGAGACTGTTGTAAAAATCCTCCGATGACTAGTCGACCACCTCCTCTTGTGCCCCTTTCTGGAGAAGGAATTTGACCTCTTGATCAAGGGCCAAGAACGTCTCTGACCCAACTGAGTAAGCCGTCAAGATGATCGGCAACTTGGAAAGTGGTCTTTCTTTGAAAGGAATAGAGTAGCCTCTTCTTAGAACTTGGACAACCCAAGGTTCTGGCCCCCTGCAACTCCAATCCTCCCAAGGTGCAGTCTGGCACCAACGGGAGCACGAAGGACTGAAAGCTCATTTCAAGGAGGTCTTGCTGGAAGACTTTTTGACAGACTTCAAAGAGGGTCAAAGACTGGAGCGAGGTCTAGATTTTAGATTGGGGTCTCGATTCTCCCTCGACAGGGCTGCTGAAGAGGCAACAACACCTTGGCAGCCATTGCGGGTGTTGTCTTGGAGCGCTTTGTAGATTGAACCAGAAGGTTGGGGGTCGATTATTTCTGTAGTGCAGACAGAACTTCTTTCATGGTGTCTTGTGGGAAAAGATGCGCCTTGTCGAGGGGAGAAAACATAAGAGCCGACTGAGTGGTGGTCACCCCATTTGTCACAAATGAACACTATAGCTCTCACTTCTTTAGGATCCCCATAGCAAACAGCGAGTCTAAACTCCACAGAGCTATCTCTGACTGCCTTGTTCAAGCACGAAAGTACACCAACGGACAAGAAGCCTTCTGCTACAGCTGGCTAAAGCTCCCACTGTCCAGTCCAGGAAACTGAAGATTTCCAACTCCTTGAAGATATTCTTTACCAAATGATCTAACTCTGGTGAGGAAAACATAATCTTGGCCGAGAAGGCAGCATTATGAGTGGCGGCGACCAGACCGGAGAAGTCCCCCTAGGAAGAGGCAGACACTCCCAAGGAAGGAGCTTCCCTGGTGCCATACAACTGATCGTGGGCCGACAATCCAGCACATAACAATTCATCTTAAGAGGCAATTCAGCGCATGATGATTCAGCACAAGGACTATTCACTGCGAAGACAATTTGGAAAAATAAAGCTAAAGCTTGGAAAATTAGGAAGACAGTGATCAAATTAGTTTTAATTTGTAAATTATTTTCGAAATTCAAAAAAGGATTCATAAGAAAGGGCATCAAGGACAATTTTGAATTTAGCCCCAGATATGACGCCCGATACTATGCTTTGTGATTTTGAAAAGGCTTTTCAAAATGCATTTTCAAATGTGTTTGAGGGCATGCAAATAAGTGGTTACTTTTTTCATATGGCTCAGTGCATATGGTGGAAAATACAGGCTTTAAATCTTACACAGTTACATTATAAGTGAGGAGCATATTCGAAAACATTGTAAGATGTTGGTAGCCTTAGCTTTTGTGCCAGCTGATGATATTTTTGAGGTATTTGAATCTTTGTAAGGTGTTATGCCTCCTGAGTTGGAAGAGTTAACGAATTATTTTGAAGATACACGTATGTGGTTTGGTGGTCCCTTCCGACGCCACTGGAGAGATGCTATTTTTAAACCTGAGTTATGGACTACTTTTGATCGGGTGCAGGGAGACCTACCAAAGACCAAATAACTCATTAGAAGGGTGGCACCGAAGTCTTCAGTTAACATTGGGTTAAAACCACTCAACCTTTTATAAGTTTGTGGAGCGTTTGAAATTGGAGCTAGACAACACAGAGAAAAGGATACTGAGAATCAGAGCTGGACACAACGATTCCAGAAAAAAAGCAAATTATCAGAGAACAGCTAAGGCAATAAAAACGTCATAGTAAATATGGGAATCGTGCAAACAAACTGGAATACTTACAAAATAGTATAAGCTACCTCATGAATTACAGAAATAAATTAGTATGAATATTTTTGTACAGGAATATTTTATAGTTTGTCATTTGAATAAATATTTTTGTCTACTTTTTAGAATTTTTAGAATTCAATATGTTACATATGAAACATTAATCTGATGACTGTTTTCTTCGTTTTCCATGTTTTTATTTTATTTCGCAAAATGTCTTTGTGCTGAATAGCCCTTCTCCTGAATTGTCATGCGCAGAATTGTCTCTAATCTGAATTGTCATGCGCTGAATTGTCCCGCGCTGAATAGTCTCTAAGCTGAATTGTCTCTAAGCTGAATTGTCAGCGCAGAATTGTCGGCGCTGAATTGTCCTGCGCGGAATTGTCAGCAACTTGGAAGAAGGGAAAGCAAATGTCACTTTGCCGTGATCCCTCTTGATCGCTAACCACTCCTCTACTTCCCACAGGGATCTCTTCAAGGAAGAGGAGAGAACTAACTCTGAAAGGCAGGGATCATTAGTCACTTCCTTATGAGGAAAGTTGAAGCAGGAAAACTCAATAGGAGCTGGTTCAAAAAAATTAGGGAAGTTTGCCAAAAAAAAAAAAAACTCAGAAGACTTGAATAGGCTGAAGAAGGAGCATTGTCATGATCTGGTTCTTCCTTATCTGAAGAACTAGGAGACTATTACAGATCCCAACTCCTGGAGAGGGAAGTTTTCTTCTTAAGAAAACCTATAAGGTCTTCTAAATGGCAGCAAATTAGATAAGGCAGGGTACTATTGCGTCAACAGAGGGGGACGTGGAGATGGTGGGTCTGGGAGCCCAACATCTGGGGCTAAATACTTAACAACTGATGTCAAGAGAGGAGTGGAAAGTGCCAAGCGCGGTGGCACAAGAGGGTATGGCGCCGCAGCTGGTGCCAAATGTCTAGAGGGAGACGGGTGCTTGGCAGCAAGAGACCATTTACAAGAGGGGTCCGTGGGTCTGTGCGCCTAAGAGCCAACAACTGGCGCTCATCAAGAGAATCTGTGCTGTCCCAGGCCAACTGGCAACGACTAACTGAAGAGACATCAGGAGGCGAAACTGCAAACCTACCGGAGGCTGGGGAACTAAGTCCCGCATCCTTATACCTTTTGATGGGAGGTGGAGAGGGGTCAGCAAAGATGGAATGCCTCTTCAGAGGTAGAGAGGCAGAGGAAAATGTCCCCTTTACCTGACTACATCTGGAGAGACACTAAAATCGTGCTTTTGATTTGGAAGTGACTTAGGTGTCTTGATCCCAAGTTTCGGCAGTTACAACAAAATCGCAGTGCTCGTGTGGGTGTGTATGCATGCACATGCATATACATATATAGTCAACCCCCGCTATTCGCCGGCCCACGATTCGTGCGTAAATACCCATTACTCATGGAAAACTTGCCTATTCGCTGTATTTTTTACTCAGGAAAGGTGCTTTTCTTATATTTCATTTGGTTTTTTTTCTTATATTTCAATTCTTTTTTTTTTTTTTTTAATTTTGATTTGGTCAGACTAGGAAAAGGCACTTTTTTATATTTAGATTTTTGTTTCAGACAGCCTATGAAAAGGTGCTTTTTTTTTTATTTAGTCAGCCTACGGAAAGCTTTTTTTATTAAGTATTTTGATTTGGTCAGCCTTGGAAAATGTGCTATTTAGTTTGCTGTAAAAGAAAACTATTGTGCTGGCTTTGTCTGTCCATCCGCACTTTTTCTGTCCATCCTCAGATCTTAAAAACTACTGGAGCTAGAGGGCTGGAAATTAGTATGTTGATCACCCACCCTCCAATCATCAAACATCCAAATTGCAGCCCTCTAGCTTCAGCAATTTTGATTTTATTTAAGGTTACAGTAAGCCATAATCGTACTTCTGGCATCCATTGTTTTTATTTAAAAATAATCATAAAGGAATTCAAAATAACCAGAAGTAAAGTACATCTTCATTAAAATGATCATATGCATTTCTATTACAGTATCAAGAGGAAACAGAAAAATTAATGGTTTTATATTGTTTGTAAATACATGTACAGTACAGTGATTGTTTCAGGATACATGACAAAGTTAGATTTGGTGGGAGGTTGAAGGGAGTAATGAGTTCCAACAAAATAAGGACTAGATGGCCAAGGTTAGGTTAGATTAAGTTAGTTGTGTTTAGGTTAGGTCACAACCCTAATATTCATTTTAATATTTATGTTAATGCCCAGATTAGGTAAAGTACAGAAGGGGGTTAAAGTCATCAGCTAGTCAGGTAAAGACCCAGTATCTCAAGTCAAGTTAGGCTAAATCCATAATTGTAGGATATGAGGGGCTGGATAATATATAAAAACTAAGCTGCTGATAAGGTGCTGCAATGAATGTCAGAAACATTCAAAGCCCATAAGTGACACTATCATTTTATATTGTCATCATATTGGATTTTTTTTAAAGCTGTTTGCTTATGTTAATAATCAGGTTCTGTTTGTCTAAGGATGGGTTACGTATCTGGAATGTCTTCCATTATTTTCACCCTGAGCTTTGGTTATATGGGACAATGCTAAAACATGGATTGTTGTTTTAAGGTTTTCAAAATAATGTCAGTTTAAATATCAGACACTGCTTGAAAAAGCCAGCTTCAGTTTGCAGCCATGTCACCTTTGGTACTATTGTGTTCTTACTCTCTACATCATTTTGGCTGAATCACTAAATTCCATGCCACATTTTGTCCTCCCTACACGTTTAGGTTAAGTTTGTTAGGAAGTCTAGGGAAGAACCCAGCATCCTAGTCTTGGTTAAGGCAGGGTCTAAGTCTTGATAAAGACATGGCCTCCTTACTTAGGTTAGGATGAATTGTTACCAAGGTTATTAACTCTGAGCAAATGCAAGGTGAGGGGACAAGGCTAATGTAATAGCCTAAGCATTTCTGTAGTTGGCATTTCAGCAGAGGGAGTATGACTTAGCCAGACTTTACCCTTACCTAACCTGCCTTGAACACTGTGGCCTGACCTAGGTTGGAGAGCTTCGCCTCCCCTGGTCATCCCGAGTAAGCCATGTCCCTTCATTCTGCAATTTATCTATTAACTCAAACAAAAATTAAACAGCCACATCCAACATCAGGTAAAACAATGTACGAACATGAACAAGACTAAGTATCATAAACAAACAAGGCATAGGTAAAACTTTGCAATAGTTGAACAGCCTGGTTTGGGCCAGTCATCAACTGAGACAAGTTCCTCATACATAAATAGACCTAACCTTTCCTATAATGACAGGTCCTGACCTAACCAGGTCTTAGTAATCCTTCATTTTATGGGTCCAAATTCCCTGCATTGCATAAAGTCAAGATAATCACACATATTTATCAAATATTTATTGAATAATAGAAAACAATGAAAAAATTACCAGTTTACCTACTTACAAAAGCAGAAATTGTATAAAAGCAAAGGGAATAGAGCTCTGCACCTCACACGAATAGTGTAGTTTGCCCAAAATAGTACGTATTAGTAGCAGGCAGAATTTAGCTTTGAAACAGCTCCCTTGCTAGTTTTATTCCTTCCTTTTTTGTCTCTAAAATGTAATAATAATGTTACTACTCTGTGTACTATAGTATACAGCATTGATAGCTATATCAATTGTACTAACACAAGGAGAGGCTACATTACATTTTATGACAATTAACTCTGAGTAGCCTATACATAACAATTCAAATCTGGTATAGGCTAATAACTGTGTACCTCATAGGCCTAGGCTAATGTTCTAGGCACACTCCTAACTTAATACCTGTTCTTGATGTCAGAGATGGACAAATCTTCATTTTAGTAGTTAGGGTTGAGGGAAAGGCTGGCTCCCGTGGGTTTTTTTAATCTCTTCTTCTTAACAGTAGGTGAATAGTATATTGTGAAAGCAACTTATTCCTAGTTGTATTCCTTCCCTAATAGTTAGAAAAAACACTGGTTCCCTATACCTACTGGTTCCCTTTTACAAGGGAGAAATAGCTAAGTAAGTCATTTCAAATCAGAATAAGGGGAGCTACATTCCTTTCCCCTCTAGTGTTGCCATAGGTACTCATCCTGAACAAAGCAATTTGAGGCATTACACAACTACATACTTAGTTATATAGGTGTAACACCTTAATAAAATTAAAAACAATTATTTTTCCGTCCACAAATTTTCATGGGTATACTGTCATAAATTTTAAATGAATGATTTCCATCATTACAACAACACCATAAACCCTTTTGCTACCTAGGTATATTGAAAGTATTTATATATAGGTACTGCATGGACAAAAAACTTCAATAAACACACACAAGGGAGGAATAAAACTACTAATAGGTACCTACTGCAGGCACACAATAGTAGCTACGATTCGTATGAGGTGTAGAACTTTATTCCCTTTGCTTTTATACAAAATCTGCTTCTGTAGTACCTAGTAAGTAGGGATAAACTGGTCAGTTTTTAATCATTTTCCATTATTCAATAAATACCTGTCAGGTACTAGCCTAAATGTGTGTGCTTATCTTGGTTTTACGTACCTAGCTAAAGCAGGGAATTTAGACCCTAAAACTGTGGGATTAACCAAATTTTACCTAACTACCTAACCTAACTTAGGCCAACATGTCATGACCTGGCCACTGGACCCCACTAAAGTGGCGGTAACCTCTTCCGGTCAGCGCCTGAAATATATACTAGGCTATTCCTGCTGGCGACTGTCAGTAACGAAGCCGCAGTACCTATAGTTGTCTTCGGTTTTACCCTACACCTTAAGCTTGACTCACTCTACAGTAGAATACCACCTAGGTATTATTAGTAGTATACCTACTAGCTAGTAGTTCTACTAGCTACTACTAGGTCGGTTTCATTGGCAAAGGCAAAAATACTAGAGTCTGAGGTTTCTTACGCAGTCAATGGACAGAAAAGATGCGTCCTTAATAGCCGCCTTTATGGTTGGCAGGATTTTCTTGAAGTTATCTTCGGTCACTTCTATGATTGGCAAGCAGTTCTTCATGGTGCACCCTAAGTAACCTAACTTCGGTAGTGGGTAGGGGACATACGTCTTGAAGTAACTTACGGCTTCTCACAAACACTAAAAGATCTAGTATACACTTATTTTCCTTTAATCTTCTGTTGCTGTGAGTAAAATCCTCTGCTCTAGTAAAGGAAAACGCAAACGCCGTGAATTGTTATGAATTAATGAAACAAAACAAAACGTCTCCCGCTGAAGGAACGTTTCCTTAGTAGTAGTAGTAGTAGGTGGGAAATGCCTTTGAATCCATTGTTTGTTTTATTCCCCCTTTGATTGTGTTTGAGTTTCTTCTCTCTGAAATACCATATTTCTTTTATAAAATCTTTCCTATTCTCCACTTCCTCCCTCAATAGATCTACCAATAAGAGTATATTTGCTACTCATTCCTCTTTTATTTTCTTGATATGGTTGCTGCATAAAACTGTATCTATTTCTCATCTCATTGTATGCTGGACAGTAAAGTAAGAAATGTTCTACATTTTCATTTTGTTCCTCACAGCATAAACATTTTGTCTCTTCTTTTATCCTATTTCTATCATTTAATCCTAGTATACGTACTTAGTCTGGCCCTACTGATCAGCATCGTTTTTTCAGTGTTGTCATACCAGATATGATTTCTTTATATTTTCTGTAGATTCTTAACGATGACTTTTCATTCATTTCTTTCTGCCATGCTTTTCTGTCCCAATTGTTTATTATTTCTCTTAACTATTTGTCTTTAACTGCTTCAATTTTACTTAAGTTTATGTTTAGTTCTTTCATAAATTATTTTACTTGCATTATCCAGGTTTTTTTTTCATTCTGATCCATGGTTATCTCATATAAGAGCCTATTTCCACCACTCTTCAATGTATGTTTCAGGTAGAATAGTTTATTCTTGATATCTCGAGGGCAGAAAGAGGCCCTATTTCAGATCTTAACGCACAAGTTGCTGTGTAACTTGGCGCTTTCAAAATTGTTCTATATACTTGATGTCTATCTTCTGAAATTCATTAATAGTTTTCTTGTCAAGTTTCATGACTTCCATGGCATACATGAATGATGGCATCGCTAATCCTTTCCAATACAATTTTCCTATTTTTCCTCTGCTACAGCTTTTATTGATGACTGCATTAGCCATATATGCCATTTGCTTTGCTTTAATTTGGACCCTTTTTATCTATTCTCTGTAACAGTCTTTCATGTTGTTGATTGTCACTCCTAAGTAATTTAATCTGCTTAACTATTTTTATTCCTTCTATGCGCTCCATATTTTCCACATCATTGACACTATACCAGTCGTTGTATATTAGTATGTTACTCTTGTCCTTGTTTATGTTTAGGCCACATTCACTCGCTATTTCCATAAGGGTTTTTATTACTTTTGTTATTTCTTATAGTGTGCGTCCTATTATTAATCCATCATCTGCCTATAATAGTGCCACTATCCTTATTACTTCATTTCTAAAACCTTCTGTTGTATTTTCTCATTTTTCTATTATCAGGTACGTTATTGGTAGAAAGAATATGGTTGAGCTATTGCATCCCTGTCTTATTCCATTAGTTACATTTAGCTCTTTTTGTTCTATATTGTTAAGGCATAGGCTTGTTACATCATTTGTATATCTTTGCAACTGCATTTATTACTTCTGCATGCAGCCTATATTTCATCATGACCTCAATGAGCTTTTTTCTATTAACTGAGTCAAATGCTTTTTGGAAGTCTATTGATACTACAAATAATGGGCCCTATCTGCTGTACGTTTCTTGTATGCAGTATTGTAAAATATATAAATTATCGATTCCCCGCCTTTGTGCGGTAAAGCCTGATTGCAGTTCATTCATTTTTCCTATATTTCTAATATGCTTTTCTACTTTGGTTTTCAGGATCCCCATGAAAATTCTATATGATGCATTTGTTAGAGCAATCGGCCTAAGATCTTTGACTGTGGGGTTTTGTTTCTTGGGCGTAAGTGTTGTTTTTTTACTTAAACCAGCTTCTCTGCGTTTTCCTTCCCTTCAGTATGCTGTTTAAACATTCTGCCAATTCTTTTTGAAGGTTGGTACTTTGTAAGAGTAGTTTGAACAGAACTGGCTTAATTCCGTCTGGCCCTGGTGCTTTATTTGTCTTCATTTTCTCGAGTTGAATTTTTACATCTTCTGTTATGTTGATTTCTTCCGTGGGTCTAATCTCTGTCTGTTAGATCAAATACTCCATGCATGTGTTCTCTTAAAGATATTTGGTATTTCATCTGCTGTTCTAATCTTTTCACTATTTCTTACATGTCATGTTTGTACTATTCTTTCTTGCTTTCATTCCATATCTCTCCAATTTTGTTTTCTTCTTTTTGGTATATTGTTTCCCAGAATTTTACCAGCTCTTTCCCTAGGGTGTTTTCCTTTATCTCTTGCTTATTTTCGTCGTATATCCTTATCCATTCTTTTTCTGATGTGGTCTTTCCTCTCAGCATGTCTATATATTCCCAGATTTTCCTGTGTTGTTTTTATCATTCATTATCTCATTTCTAACCTTTTCTTCATATTCTTAAATATGCTTTCTTTATTATCTGTACTTTTTGTTTTTGTTTAAGATATGCTTCTTCATAGTATCTCTCTTTTTTTTTTCTATTCTTGTGGCTTTCCTTTTTAATTTGTTATCCTTCTTTGGCTTATTTCTTTCTTTATGTTTGTATACTTTGTAGTAGTAGTAGTAATACCATGACATCTTATAACGGCTCTTAATGTTCGTTTAACTCTTCAAACTTACAATTGACGGCAAAAGTACCCAACCCCAGGTTTTGATTAAGGCTAACGGCGATAATAATGTCTCATACATGCTCATAACGCGAATATTAATGGACAAAATGGATACTCAAAAGGGAATTGGTGGAATCCCGAACAGGATCCACAACTGGCAGACACATGACAAACAATACCTTATGGTAAATCACAGGGTAATCATGTCAACAATAATAACACTTACCCATTGCAATGGCACTCTACTTCAGGGATGCGTTTGCTAGCATAAAGAGAAGAAAATTAATACAAAATAATGAAAAAGATATATGGCCTAGTAATATTTCATATTTTACCGACTTCATTCTAATATTTAAAAGAATAATGAAATAGAACTAAATTAATCATTTAAGCACTGGAGGGAATAAAGGAATCGGACAAGGATCGAGGCATTGACTTAAAACACCATTGTTCCTCCTTATAGTCTACAATATTATCACTTAAAGCCAATATGCAAAATTATAGCCATATTCTATGCAATGTTGGGCTTTCAAAACAACGTAGATTGGAAATAACTAAAAAGAGCACTTTTCTTGTAAATAATATGGCAAGTCCAGCACCAAAAACTTCGCTTTACGGTACATTAAGAAATTCCCCAACAAGACTGCGTCTGTTACTCCTAGAAGTTCGGAGAGTTTAGTGATGAGTCTTTTTAAAAATTATCATATAAACCGTCTACCATAAGATATCAAGGTACTAAAACATGCACCTCAAAGTGCATTACGATCAGAGGTGGGAGAATCTACACACGGCCGTGATCTACAGCCACCACGAGATATAAGGGGACTAAGCTTTGTATGCGCCAAGGTCTAAAGGTATTCTTTAGACCTTGGTATGCGCCACGATACGTCATAACTGATAACTCTAGTGACGACTGACGATCATATTACCTAACCTATATGATAAAAAAAAATGGACAAGTAGAGTAAAATCATAGTTATATAAAGAAAGGGAAAAAATAAGATCGACATAAATATGCAAAGGACAAGAAACTCAGAAAACAACTAGACTAACCCAATATGTAAAATGGAAAACCGAAATACAGGAGACAGAAAGCAACATGGAATTGGACCAGCATCAGATGTGTTTTTCTGAGACTGAAAAAATGCACTGGACTTACACTGGAGAAAAAGAATCACCAAAGAAAGAAGCAACCACATAATATAATGCTGCGTAGGTTAAAACTTTCGTGCATTTCCCATGGAATCAAAGGTTACATCCCATAGGAAACAAAAATTATACTTTATATTTTTTCATAAATTCTGATTTTTTTTTTCTTTTTTTGCTAAGTGTCACAGGTCCCAGAATATTGGTGTGATGTTACTTTTCACTGAGGTTTTAGTGCCGGTTGACAAACTTTGAATAGTATTTTTACAAGTTTTACGAGCTATTATGAAATATAATAAACTTTCGTTTCATAGAATGACATCATGGGTACGTTCTCTGCCCAAGTTTCACTTGTGCCTGTGAGCTGCTCTGAGAATTTTCTCCCGATGAGTTCCAAAGCTAACCTCCATAATAACTGTCATCATCAACACCATCATCACTATATTCTATGCAGCGGAATAGAAAACGTAACTGGAGAAAAAAAAGATACATAATTCACAATCAATCCCCCAATCACTCCCATTAAAACCAAAAGTTTCTTTTAACAAAATGTCCCGAAAACGGACGAAACTTTTGGGTAAACTATCGTTGTATGACTTTCTCTGAATGGAAATATTTTAGTGGATATATACCATAAAATCTTCCTGATACCCAACAGAAACTCCTCTCCGTTTAGCCATAAGAATATCAATTCTTAAAATCAACAAAATCCCACTTGTTTTATCTATATCTATGGTTTTATCTTTCTGACCAAAAGAAAAAGTAATTTTCAGCATATATATTATATATATATATATATATATATCTATATATATATATATATATATATATATATATATATTGTGTGTGTGTGTGTGTGTGTGTGTGTGTAATCTCGAGTACATTGTGAATATACATATGATATAATACTCATTACAAATAACTACGAAACTTTCGAGAAACACCAGGTAGGAACATCCAAGCTACCAAAGGCCTTCGCAAAACCAATCATTAAAACGACATAACAGACGAGAAACAACTAAAGCTAAAACTTACTGAAATAAGTAAGCAATATCTAAGTAAATAACCAGGTTGCAAAAATTCATATCGGTACAGTGGGTATACATGTGTGTATGTGCCCTCACATGTAATGGGCCACCGAGTTCAGATAAAAACAGTAATAACAAAAATTAAAATAACAAGAGTCATTACCAAAGCCGAACGCGATCTGATGAATACATACTTCAAGGACCCCTCTGGTTACATAGCTACATACTTAAATTGGCACTGTAATATCACTCTTATACGTAGGATCTCTCTCTCTCACTCCCTCTATCTCTCTCCATAGCTCTAGGAAAACTTCACAACAAACACGAACAAATGCTAAAAGTCCCCTTTCCCCTGTATCTATCTAAAAAAAAAAAAACATGCACTGTAATATCACTCCTACGAAGGATCTCTCTCTCTCTCTCTCTCTAGGAAAACTTCCCAAGAGCACACGTGAACGAAGAATAGGTTCGCACTTTTCACTGCTTTGCAAAAACCATCGTTGAGTACTCAGACCAGAGGTAGTTTTTTCACTCTATCGCTCTCTTTCTCTCCTCAACTCTAGGAAAACTTGATAATGGGACTGAGGTTATGTATCGGGTACCTTCCTCATCCGCTCTTTTTGTGCCCTTATGTAACCGAGTCCATCGCTGTCTCCGATGAGAACCACGAGTCGGTTCAGGTGTTTTCGTTTGTGCCTCTGAAGACATGTCAGTTGTTCATCATTACTTTGGTACATATTTTTAGAATGTGCAGCTTGAACTTCAACAATTAACTGGAAGATACTTTAGGTGAATTATGGCGAGACCACTGGTACTAAGAGTTAGTGAGTTAGTCAGTATTCTACACATGCGTACACTGAATTTGACGAAAAAGGACATGTAGGAATTCAAATACACACATGCATTATGCATATGTGTATATATATATATATATATATATATATATATATATATATAATATATATATATGATATATATATACACATATGCATAATGCATGTGTATATATGAATTCCTACATGCCCTTTTTCGTCAAATTCAGTGTATACATGTGTGGAATATTGACTAACTCACTAACTCTTAGTATCAGTGGTCTCGCCATAATTCACCTAAAGCATCCTCCAGGTAATTGCACATGAATAATATGCAACATTTGCAATGGCATACTCACAACGAAATACTTCCCTCATTATTACAGACCCGTCTTCTTGAATTAGTCTTCGAAAAGTGATACCACAAAGGCTGCAATATGTTCTTGAAGACCACAATAAGTTCAGTACAGCAATTAAAATCACTCTTCCTGTCTTTCTGTCGGTCGTTTCTATTTGGGAGTGGCTTCATCTGTTTCGTTATGTGGAGGGAACATTTGTTTTCACTGTCGTGAATGGTGTGTGCAACATCCTCTCTGACAGGCAATCAGGCTTCCGCCCGTGAAGGCGCTCACCGCATAATAACACAAAGAAGATTTTGGTTATTGAATCACACCATTTCTGATTTAGCAATGAAAAGTCACGTGACAACAAACAACACGGCTGTACTTATTGCCACAAGAAAGACATTTCATCACTTGAAATACACCACCTTCTGATATATAGCCCAGGCGTCATCTCTTTAATTTACAGTTTACATATATGAATATACACAGCTTTTCTCACTCATTGGAACTGAAGACTTTTCATAACAAAAATATTCTGAATCAATCGTGTTAATGACCATCCCCCTCCAATATTCACAGATATATTTTTCAAACAATTTGCATATGATATGGAACGTATTTAGTCTTCAGATGGTGGTGGGGCCAAGAGAACAAAACAAGATGAAACAGACCTGGGACGAGAATTGGCCAAACAGGAAAGGGGGGTTGGGGGGTGGATAGAATATAAAATGTAATGCTCAGAAAACCCAATTGCCAATTCTAAGCCTAGAGTTGTCCTCTCAAGAAAAATGGGTCTCTAATAAAAAAATAAGGTCATTACTAGCCCAGTGGGTAATTACACCAAAATCATAGAATTAACAAGCGTATCCAGAGAGTGTGAGGGATTCGAGAAGTTACAATTACATAGGTGTCTGCTAAAAAGTGGCTTGTATATTTTATATATTTTATATAGACACATACATATATGATTCCCTAACTCCTCTATTCCTGAACACCAAACATCACGTTACTCAAGTAACAATGGAGCTGTTTCCATTTCATTAAAATATATCCGAGATTCGAGCGATACATGTGAGCAAAAATAAATCCTTACCTTTATCGTCAACGTGACGGTAGACAGGTGAGTCACGAAGGGAGAGTTTCGTCATTCAATTTACAGATGCAAATTTCGCGGACTGTAGTGTAAAAGAATCAGATACGCTACCAACGTTCAACACCTTCAAGGCCAAGTTGCATCGGTTCCGATCAATCCTTGGATGGATCATTATAAAAAAATGCCGGATACATCTTTAGCAGTAGCCTACGTATAGCAATGCAAAACCAGACTCCGAATTTTCCTACAGTTTACATCCCTCCCCCCAAACCATTTTAGCAGAAAATCAACCCCTACAATTACATACCAAAACCGGATTTCTCTCTCTCTCTCTCTCTCTCTCTCTCTCTCTCTCTCTCTCTCTCTCTCGCTTTTTTTCTCTCTTCCTTTCTCTTCTCGAGCAGAGAGGGACTCTCGGCCACTGACTTGGTATATAAAGCTGAGCAGAGGCTTCCCACATCAGACAAACGAAGAAAAGCTGACGGATAGGTCTAGTAGTCTCGTATGTAATAAACAGAGGTGAGTTACGGTCCAAACTTATCGGTCTTTGACAATGTAATAAATTCCTAACCCTTTCTCTTACCCAGTAGCCTAAACTCATTTTATGGGATAAATTTTATAACGTGATTAATTCTATATAGTTGAAGTAACAAAGACTGTTTATGGAGTTGTGTATACAGTACATGACGCCATATCCTCAAGACCATAATGCTTCAAAGGCTAAAACTCAATATTATACTACTTTCTAAATATACTTGCAAGGTCTTCACTAGATCAAGTTTTAGTGACAAAGACTCAGAAATCCTGAACTTCTCTCCTTACATTTCAAACCGACATTTATTCTTTCCAGATTAAAGAACAAACAATGAAGCTGCTTCTTTTCGTCGTTGTTATATTGGCTGCCATCTGCTACGAGGCTGGCGCTGTTCCAGAGCTTTCGGTAAGTCCTGAGTAATTGGGCTGAGGAGATCACTGAGGGCTTTGTTGTAGAGTTCCACACCATCTTTAGTTCATTTTCCCCCACATCATTAACTATTAGTTTCACGTACCTTTACGCACATGTTCATGTTTACATGAAAGTTCATCCGTTTCTAGGGCTGCAAATCCCTTTCGAATAACTTTGGCCAAAGGGCTTCTTTGTGGTGAGTGCTCCAACTTATTCTTTAAAATTTCTTGGCAATACAAAAAAAAAATTGCCTATTAACAAACAAACAAAACGTTCTTAAACTCTGTTTCAACAGGTTATTCGATTATTCCCAAAATGAATACACCTGAAGTGCGTCCTACTTGATTTGCAGATTACTAATTATCACACTATCGACAAAGCTCGGGAAAGTCACGCTTTATCTTATATATAGTCACAATGACCTGTCAATATAAAACTGTGAGATGGATCTTCTTAACAGCATTAAAGGCGTTAAAAATGACACTCCTTGTTATTTTATCATCTGGGCTTCCTTTTCAATATATATATGCTCTTCTCCAGAAGCTTCCTTTGCTAGTAAATGTTAATTATAGGATTCTCCCATATCAACTGTGCCTCAGTCTGAATATAACATTATTAACAATCAGTAATCCATCGTCCAAAATATTGAAAGTGCCTGAAACCAAGGTTCAGCTCATACTTGAAACGGTTCCAATTCTGACTCATTCCAGTGCTTCTAAAAGTCTGCCATCTAAAGGAGATCCCAATCAAAAGGGATTAAGTTAACACGTTGGATAACAATGGGCAGCTCTTGAAGTCACACTTTCCTGCTTAGCTCAAAGTGGATCATCACTACAACGGTCAGAATACTATATATCTTTACTCTGTGTATCTGTAGTTCTGATTTTTTCTCAGACTGTTTTCCTTCCCCACAGGAAACACAATTGTCATCAGAGAGGATCGTTTTGCGCGACAAAAGACAAACTTCAAACAGACCTGGATGCTGCCGTTGTTTCGGTCGTCCAGTTCTTCCGTGTTGCCCCTGCGACCCTCCAGTCCCGTTCCCTCCTAGGCCTACTCCAAGACCTCCCTTCCCTCCAGTCCCGTTCCCTCCTACGCCTACTCCAAGACCTCCCTTCCCATTTCCTCCATCGAGACCTGGTTCCTGTCCGTCTTTCTGCCGTCGAGGGCTCTCCTGCATCTGCTGAACGTGGGACCGATGGAATTTCGTCGTTAAGTGCCCCATGGGCAACAGGAAGGACGACAGGACGAGCACAATCATTCATAAGTGAGGTTTATTTTGGGTTCGGGATCCTCGACCCAAGCACCTGACCCCCATACATGATCAAGAGGGCTTCGTATGTATACCCATGACGATTATCCATCCAGAAACTGAACAAAACCAACAATGCTCAACCTCGCTGATCTGTCCCATGGAAGCAAATGTTATTATTAAGATGATTAGCATCTGTTATACTGTTGTTCTAGTTAGATTTTGTTGTAAATTTGAGTAGAGCAGGTTCTCGATGCTCCCAGCTGTATATTTGGCTTTCATTTTCTTCTGTCTTAAATGCAAACCATTGTCTTTTCATAGCTCTTCATTAGTACGGGATTATCATAATCATTCTTTTATAGCGACTAAGCATTCAACTAAACCTAAGTTTAGGATAAGATGGTCGATGGAGATTAAATCATGTCCCTTTTGTCGCATTTTCATTGGACGGTAACAAACAAGAGCTGCTGCTTAAAAGCATTAAGATAGACTTAGTCATGCAAATAAAATGAGGAAACATCTTTCTTTGTACGCTTAATAAACAGAAGGAAATGTTTTTCACGATTTTGAATATTATCCTTTAACATTTACTATACTTTAAGGAAAAGACAGAACGACCTCAACAGCACAGAAAAATCATTTCATCAGCTGACCTGTCAACAAATCTCCCTCAGGGGGGGACCGAAGGATACAAAACAATATTGTATATATATTATATATATATCTATATATATATATATATATATATATTATAGATATATATATATTATATATATATATATATATATAGATATATATATATAATATATATATGTGTGTGTGTGTGTGTGTGTGTGTGTGTGTGTGTGTGTAATTGTGATAGCCACAATGCCCTCTTAATTTCTCGTAGTCTTCGAGACTTGTTGTACTGATACCGATCGCATGCCGAAAATACACGACACGATCTTATGTTTTAACAGAAAAAAAATCCGAAAGTGAATAAAGTTCACCAGAGATTTAAAAACTGGAAACAGCACTGTGGTTAGAAAGAGTAGGTTTAGATTTCCTGAAGTTTTAATAAATTAAAATTGCTTCAGATTGAGGAGCACTCTGTTGATTAAAATATAAAAAGGTGACACAAGATTTAAAAAAGGACTTATGACAGACATCATCACTTACTCTACTCATCGCAAACTTGGAGCCACATGAAGAAAGCTGTTACATCGACCTTAAAATTAGGAAGGGCTTTATTCTTGTTAAGATAAACAGCCATCAAATATAAAGTCCAGCGTTCTCGGGAGAGTAACCCACTCTAGGAAAACTCTGTCGTGGCCTCGAGGTTTTAGGTTTGGTGCCTTTTCCCGCCCTCCTCTTCCTCTCTTCTTTAAGGAACAGAATCCACTGCAGCGACCGGTAAAGACACGTGACCACTTTTCCCTGAGGCACTTTCACACAGATCACATTTATTTTTCTTCCATTTGTCTTTATAATGTAGATCTTTACGTTACATGTTTTCATTCTTAACTGGTCTATCAAATCTGTATAGATATTTAATGTTATGCTGTTTATTAATTACATTACGTACAGTTTGTGAACATTAATGTACATTTGCTTGTATTGCCTATTCTATAGAAGAATGATATTTATGTTCCCATTTATATTTTCTCATTGCACGTATTGTAAGACCACTATTTCGTTATGCATCGTGGCAGCAATGTAATTAGATAGTCAGTCACTGTCCAGTGGTCATTGTAGTGACAAGCGCGGACCTGCTTCCCGCTACTGTCGTCTTGATGTCTGTTTATCTTCATTACAAGATTTTAAAGAACCATGGCGCAGTGAGTAACCGCACGTATTGACTCCAAGAAGACGACCGCCATTGCCACTTACTTCTCGTCTCGCACATTGGATTCCTTACAGTGACTCAAGATATCAACGACAATTTACTACAGTGTCTCCAAGAAGGATACAGTGTCTCCAAGAGTGATACAGTGTTTGTGCAGTGCAGGGTTAGAGTGACAGTGTATTATAGAGTTGTGTTGCTTTATATTAGTGTCCTTGCCAAGCTTTCTTCAGGACATTTGAACTCTAGCGCCTGTTTTCTCGGGAGCCACCCCACCATACATCCTCCCCTCGCCATGCATCGATGGTGAGTGAAGCCCGAGGCGCTCCGGGGCCGCTCCCCCAGCAGTGTTGCCACTTTGTTCTCACTCATGATCCATGTGCAGATGATATTTTATCCACAAAATATCCACAAAAAATTTTCAGTATTCCACAAATTAATCCACATTTTTTATTACTACATCATAATGAAATCTAAAGCTTTATAGAGGCATTTCATTACGTAACTATTTTGCCTAAAGAAAATTAAGTGAAATCAAAATACATTTTCTGCAATACTGAATTTATTAGCCTAACCAAAGACAATAAACGAAAGATGGGAAACTGACTATTTATACCATTAAAAAAAACGTCATCCAACCCGTCAGGATGCGCGCCATCTATTGATTATGCCCTCAACTAAAACTCGGCTGTGGCGTAGCGCGGCTTTTTTAAATGTTAAAATTTATTCTTATGCTCCAATAAACTTCTCTTTATAAATTATTGAATACTAAATCGATTAATATTGCTTGTTAACATGATTATAGGGCTCTATCATAGCTTATGACTTATATATTAGGCATTTCTGAATCATTAAATAAAATCCTTCAGTTAATGTAACATTAATTGCTAAGTATCTTTATCTAAAATTGAGAGGGCAGTTAGAATGAAACAAACTTATTCTCATATTATCTTATTATTTCACCAATATAGTATACAGTAATTATTTTCCTTTTTTTGGGCTTGTGCTTATGATTGTATACTGTACATACCTAAGCAACTGTACACAAATGTTCTTGCAAATGAAAAGAACATAAACAAAGTAAAAGAAATGGCACATGCTTCATTTGCATGCAATAGTCATACAAGTCATGCAAACAAAACATGCATATATCAGAATTTAAATAGCAAACAAAGCATGGGATGATCAAAACCAATAATATGAAATCAAAATGAAAAAGCAGACTTAATTTGCATGCTGATTAGGCAAAAGTTAAGCAATATTTGTTAATAAAACTAAAAAAAGTACAACAACAAAGTAGTAAAAGTAAGGTACCCTTTTATAACAAATGCAATGCTGTATTTTACAGAATACTGTATAAGCAAAAATCTAGGTTTAACTTAATTTCCATAAAAAGCAAATAAAAATTGAAATCACAAATCAAATAGGAAACAAACCTATTTATAACAATTTATTAAAATCTCATAGCCCAATTGTGGGAGTTCTCAAAAATGCATATTCAATTGGCACCCTTTTATGAAGGTAATGTAAACAACACTTCTGCCTGGTATTTTCTAGTAAAATGCCATTTCTGCAAGAAGCATGCACATTCCTAAAAAAAATTTGAAACAATTATTCTAATTGACTTGAACCATGTTTCTTTTTGCATCATGTACAGTACAAGCAAATATCATAGGTTTTCACAACTTGTTTTGCCAATTTATTACTACTGTATTACTGCGTACATTTGCTGCCAAATGGTAAATTTACTTTGGAATACTATGTGGGGTGTTGGTACCAATTACAAGATTTCATTAAAAAAATTGAACAATTATGAGCATATAATGCAGAAACTTAGATGAAACGGTAAGAATGGATCTTGTGGGAGCAGATTATGCTGGTTTGCATGTAATTTTCTTTTATTTTGAATGCTTT
Source organism: Macrobrachium nipponense (assembly GCF_015104395.2). NCBI lineage: Eukaryota > Metazoa > Arthropoda > Malacostraca > Decapoda > Palaemonidae > Macrobrachium > Macrobrachium nipponense. The sequence goes on from NC_087217.1 coordinate 13,047,153, forward strand.
TATCCATACATATAGGAAAATTCAATCATAGATTAAAAGGTTAGTGAACTTGAAATTAAAGTAAGTCACTCTAACTTAACTAACCTACTTATGCTCTCCCATATGAATGCTCCCACAAGATCTATCCTTCCTGATGGAACAACTTTGGTTCGCTAAATAGTTGCTTATTAATGAAAATTAAGGTAAACATTTATAACTACAACCCAATGGTAAGCTGCTGAGAATATAACATAACTACAGTATATATACAGTATATCAAAGTTGCTGTGAGAAGCCTATCTGGAAAAGGCATGGAGACCCAATATTCCACGAATTGTATGACAGTGATAGGAATTGGTATGTTTATTTCATATTTCTTAGAGATTTTCAAGATATGCAAATATAACTTTAAGGTATTTATTTGAAATACAATTGACAAGAATGACAAGAAAATATAGTTTATCTAGTTGATTTTGATATGTTTTGCAAGATAGCTTCATTTCCATTGCAAATTACTGTTGACATGGTTAGGTAACTGTTGGCATGGTTATGGTACCGCTGATATGGTTAGGTTTACTGTTGACATGATTAGGCTACTGATGTACATTACCAGGAAGGTTAGGTTGGTTGTTGGGGTTTCAAATGGCAAATATTTTTTTCTAGTCGAAAATCACATGTAAATATATTTTCTTTCCGCTTAGAGGCGTCCACCGTATTATAAATATTTTCCAATATTTATTTCGGAATAACACTGCACGACATTCAATTTTGCTTTGGTCTATTTTATTTCTTCATTTTCTCTAAAAGTCATCATGTACTTTGTAACAGATGTAATGATTTTATTACCTTTCTTTATTCTGAGGAAAAGCATGAAAAATCAGATGGGGAAAATCATTTTCGTCCTATTGCAAACCACACACGGGTGATGATGGCTACGCCCACTCATGATTGAAATTGAATGCCCGCTTTGTGAAAAAGTAAACAAACAGACGATGTAGGCAGGTGAAATGCTACCGCCATCTTCATTTCATGTCAGGAACTAAATTGTATGCGGCCGATGCGGCTGTGGCTTGAGCTTCCCATCTTTCGTGTATTGTCTTTGAGCCTAACTTAATCAGACACTATGAAATGTAATCATTGTATAAAAAAATCTTAGAAAAATAACTGAAGTAAAAATAATAGTCTCTATGAAATTAAAGCATTCTGCATCTTTTTTTTCTTTTTTACTTAAGTGTAAATATTTGGTATGAAAAGATAACTGAAATTAATATTTTTTTTTTTTTCCAAATATGCTACTTATTATTGTACATCCAGTTCTAGGGATACAATTTCTTCTTGGTCATCATCTTCTGCATTTCCCTTTGCATTGAAATTTCTTAACATATCCAAAGATGGCTCAAAATTGACACAGGACTTTCCCTGAAAAGATAATCCATATCTGATTTGAAAAATTGCTTCTACAGATCTTACACTGAACCGATTTCTAAGCTTGCTGTGCACAATATTCATCTGTGAAAATATGCGCTCAACAGAGGCATTAGAGAAAGGTAATGTAAATGAAGAAAATGCTAAAGATGAAATATTGGGGTATTTTGGTTCCCCTGCAGAATTCTTTTTCTCTCTCACTTCAGACCAAAAACAAACACTGTTTTTCAAACATGACTTGTGCCACTGATCTAAGTTCACTACGTTCCATTCATTTTCTAAGCTATCCATATCTGTGAAGGTTGACCGATATCTACAGGCAATTGGCACAATAGTCTTTGCGCTGAGAAGTAGCAATTGCAGGGTGGAATTTTTTTTTTGGATTTTCTTGAGCATTAACAATGTTTCAACATTGTCAGGCAATCGCATCTGTACTTGATTTAGAAGTTCTAACACATATTTTTGACAACGATCTTTCACATACATTATTTGTTTGTCATTTAAGGGACAGGCATTAGCATAGGTATTGAATTCGTATCCAAAGTTGATGACATTCAGTGGCAAGAGATAGTTTATATATTCAAGCTTAGGAAGATTTTGTTTTCTTTTGGGCATTTTGGACAGAAATTCTGGTTCAACTACAATTTGCATAATGTTTCGGTACATGTCCAGAAGATCCTCTGTAAGCTTTGTGATGTCTACATTCTGTCCTTGAAAAAGTTTATTTACAACTACAACTTCCTTGAGAGTCTTACGAACAAATAAAAGGTAGAGTTTATTTTGAGGATCATTATATGCTAGGCTAAGTTGATGTGTTGTATGGCAGCGTTCATTTGTAGCAGATATATTGAAATGGAGCTTAAGAGCATCCCATTGATCCAGAATTACAGTTACTGCTTCTAAACGAGACACTCAGCGTGTGCTAGCTAACCCTGGAACTCTTTTTGGTACAGAGTTTTCTAAAACTTGATACAACTCACTATAAGTGCGTATCCTTTTTGGGCTGTTAGCAAACCATGTGTGTCTCTTTTACTATATGGTCAAGAATTGTGGGGAGCCCATCACATGCTTTACTTGCTGCTAAATGAAGCGAATGACATACACACTTGATTAATGTGATCTCTGGATTATCCTGTCTCAATAATGTTATAAGAGAGTGAGTGCGTCCAACCATAGAATTAGCTCCATGTGTGCCAATTCCAATTAGATTAAGAATATCCAAGTTGTCCTCTTCCAAACAATCTTTTACATTCCTATATACAGTTTCTGCCGTAGCATTTTCAAGAGGAACAAGTCTGTAAAAGGTGTCAACTATTGCTCTCTTTTTTGGACTGAAAAACCGAATGCTTAAAGCTAAACATGAAATTTTAGCTTCATTTGTACTTTCATCAATAATTAAACTAAACGGCTGGTCTCCAATTTCTTCCATCAGTTGTTTGGTGAAACTTGGTGCAAGCACATATTTCTGTAATCGGGAACATTTAGTGCGGTGCAACTTTATTTTTTTCAAAACATTTGACTTTTGATCTAGCAGAGGAATCAGTTCACCCAAATGATCTATTGATAAGTTAGATGAATGTTCTGTCACATAAACTGCAATTTTCAACTCTGCTACTTTTGTCGGGTCATTCACCAACGGCTGGAGACTATTCTTTATGGATGATTGCACTTTACTTCCTGATGATTTTATAGTGTCCATATGTTTCTTGCCTGAAGCATGAGTCACAAGTGACTTCATGTGGGCTTGTATAACTGTCCCACAGACCTTGCATCTGGCCTTTGTAGCATCCCCAGGATATGGTTGTAGCCATCCTGTGATTATAGATGAATACAGAATGTACTAATCGTTCAGAGTTTTCAACCATATTCATAAATTTAATCACAAATAAATAAGAAAATGTATGTGATGGCATATATATTTAACCAACAAATGGATCTCATTAAATATATTAGGGACTCTTTACATTAGAAATTGATAACTTTTGCTCATTCAAAAAGAGTTCCTCTACCTAGCCCTCCCCAAAAATGGTACGTTGCTTGGTTGAATTATTATGGCTGCATACTAAAAAAAAAAAATTGCATAAAATCATAAAACTACACAATATAAAAATCAAAATAATTCTATAAGCAAGGTAACTTTATATATATACAGTATGTGTATGTGTAAGCATGTATGTACTATGTATGTATAATATATATACGGTATGTATGTATATGTATATAGTCGGTGTGTGTGTACTTATATATAAAAATGCATATATATATACCGTGTATATATATATATATATATATATATATATATATATATGCATATATATACCGTATATATATATATATATATATATATATATATATATATATATATCTAAATACCTTTGAATCTAGAATCATTCTCCCAAGCAGAACGATATCTCTGGTTATATTTCTTATCACTCATGACTGAGCCACTTTCTGAAGGTCTAATTAAGAAAAGTAGGACAGAGTTTTGACTGATGACCGGCAATTGAACTGACTGGTCAGTGATTACTGCGGCCTGGTCGTGCAGAATTGTACAAACAGCATTGGTTTAAGTCAGGAATGATACGAGCCATTATTGCAATACGAGTATGATACGTTGGTAACGTCTGGATATGTGGTAATAGGTTTCATGTACCAATGTCAGGAAAACCAGCAGAATGGAAACATGAGTTCTACATGTTCTGTTTTTGCAGAAAGGTTTTATATATCATTTCATTTCTATTTATTTAGTTAGTTTTTGCATTCTACATGGATATATTGCCACAAAAATCTACACAATATTAAATTTCCACAAAAATATCCATATACAACAAAACATCCACAAAAAATATCCACGAATTCTGTGTTCAGATCAGACCCCCAGAGGCACTCTCACCCCTCCCGCCTCCCCTCTGGTCGCTAGCTCGCAACACACACTAACTCACCCCACCCGACTGCGCTTATTTCACAAGCACACTGACAAACGTTGTAATTTTTAAAATATCCTAAGTGCTTTCATTCACTTACATACAGCGACTTGGATATTTTTCTAACATTCTACAGCTCTCAAACTCTCTTACGACACCGAACACGATATGGCTCAGCAAGAGGAAAAGCTAATTGATTTAATGGATCAGACAGCGGATGAGACAGAGGAGCAGACAGCGGATCAGGCAGAGGATCAAACGGAGCGTCTGATGAGAGACGAGGTACCTGTGCGCCTACCCACCGCTGACGAAGATACCAGCACCACTCTCCCTCCTCCCCTGACTCCCAATAGGACAGGAGACCAGAATAATGACATACTTCATCTTATACACTTTCTGCAGACTTCCAGCATGCAAGAGCAAGACCGACGACGACAAGAGGAGCAGAACTTCAGACTACAGATGGGGCAATCAAGACAGGAAGACAACCAGCGGTTCATGTCTCTTTTCTCCTTGCTATCAGGACAGATTGCGGCATCGCAACCCCAGCAAACTAACCCCATGATTGCACCTCCTGTTACACCTGTTCCCCCACCCCCTGTCAGTTTCTAGCAAGCCTACGGTCCATCCCCCACCTCTCCTGCAACAAGATGCAACGTACCAAGCGTTTCGCCAATGGAGACTCCGTTTTGAGGATTATGCGGGATTAGTTGGACTTGATAGGTTACATCAAACTTCCCAGCTGATTCACCTGAGAACTTGCATCTCCCTGGACGTCCAGCGCCTGCTTACACATACACTGGGCATCCCTCCCAACACATCACTTTCCCTTACAGAGATGTTGGATACACTGCAAAAGCACTTTCGCAGCCTCAGAAATGAAGCCTTACGACGCAGGGAATTGTTGTCCTGCAAACAAGCTGTCGGAGAATCGTTTGCAGACTACTACGCACGCCTCAAGGATCTCGCTGATGAAGTGGACTTATGCACTGGCAACCCCACGTCCTGCACCGAACGGCAATTGCAGATGGTAATTTTGATGGGTGTGAGAGACGAAGAGTTAATACAACGCCTTATCCCCCTCCAACCCTCATCTACCCTCGCAGAGTTCGTGACATGCTGCCGCTCCCACGAATCTACACGTGCGACTGCATCAGCCATTGCATCTTCCCCTACCCAGGTCAACGCAGTATCTACATACAAGAAGAACCAGCGTCTACAGAAGAGGACTTCTCATCGATCTCCCGACCAACGTTCTCACCAGTCTCCTAACAGTGACCCTTGTCAATATTGCTCTCGCAAACACGATTCCGGACAATGCCCAGCCGCGGGTGTATCATGCAATAACTGTGGACACATGGGTCACTGGCCCCGCACTCAGAAATGCCCTGCTAAGGAAGCTCAGTGCAAGACCTGCCAGAAACAGGGACATTTTGAGAAGATGTGCAGGTCGACCAAGAAAAGTCAGACTGGGTACACAGCTTCACCTCCTAATAAGTCAAATCCCAGCTGCCGTTTCGTGGGTGATAACTTGGGTAGCGAGTCCCCCACACCAGTCACTGTCTCTCTGTCATTTGGCGATATATCAGCACAACTCCAGCTAATCCCCGAAACAGGAGCAGACATCACAGTGATTGGCACCATACATTTGGATGCACTCCGCATACCTCGGACAAGGCTCGAACCTCCACCCATGACAGACGTTGTGACAGCAGATGTATCCCCCATGACACTGGCTGTAGGATACTTTCAGGCAACCCTTTGTCTTGGCAACAAGTCTTGCTCAGCAACCATACATGTTCATGAGGATATCCAGACTCCCCTCCTCTCCCGTGAACATTGCCGAGCCCTCGCCATAGTGTCACAGGAATTCCTTAAGCCCATCCTCAAGGTAACACATGTCAACAGATGCGCTCAGTTTCCTGCCTCTGCCATGACGTCACCCGTAGCTATTAAGGACTATTTTCTTCGGCACTTCAGCGACATCCTCATATCCAAGAAGGATCTACAAACCCAGCCACTAAAGAAAATGGCAGGCCCTCCAATGAGGATCCACCTGAAACCTGGTGCTACACCATTTGCTGTGCATACACCCAGGCCCATTCCGTTTGCTCTCAGAGATCAAGTGAAAGAAGAACTTGACTCCTTGGTGCAACAAGGAATCATCAGACCAGCAGGCGACGAACCCTCTGAATGGTGCCATTCCATGGTCTTGGTACCCAAGGACAAAGGTGTGCGCATCACTGTTGATCACACCCACCTAAATTCTCAGGTAGCCCGCCCTACACACCCTTCACCTACGCCCCATGATGCCGTCCGCAACATCTCTCCAACTGCAAAGTACTTCACCACAGCGGATGCCCTGCATGGCTATTGGCAAATGGAGTTGGCAGAAGAGGACCGCCACCTGACTACATTTATAACTCCGTATGGAAGGTTCCAGCACTGTCGCGGCCCGATGGGATTTTCAGCAACAGGTGATGCATACTGCCTCCGTGGAGATATGGCACTACAAGGTGTTCCCAACTGTGTGAAGGTTGTAGATGACATCCTCCTTTCCGACGAGGATCTCCCTTCCCACCTACAACACGTGCACCAAATGCTGACCAGATGCCGTCAGTATGGCATCACCCTCAACAAGGAGAAATTTACTGTAGCCGCCCCTAAAGTTAACTTTTTCGGTTATGTCTTATCATCCGATGGTATTGCAGCAGACCCTGACAAGGTATCAGCTATATGCGACTTCCGACACCGTCCAATGTCACAGACGTCAGGTCGTTTATGGGTCTCGTCAATCACTTGCCGACTTCACTCCAGACATCGCAGCAGCAGGCCACAGCCCCTACGATCCCACTTATGAGCCCCAAACGCTCATTCGTCTGGACGCCCGACCATGAGCGAGCATTTAAGAAAGTCATGACAGCTCTGACTTCACCACCTGTCCTGGCACCCTTCAATCCTGCCTCGCCTGTGGTTCTACAAACAGATGCCTCACTCCTATACGGTCTCGGCTATGCCCTACTTCAAGATAACGGCTCTCGTTTCCTTACGGATACAGAGACTCGCTATGCCACCATAGAGCTGGAGCTACTTGCAGTCACTTGGGCTGTAGCTAAGTGCCGTCTATACTTGTCTGGACTTCAACATTTCACCTTAATGACTGACCATCACCCCTTGATACCAATTCTCAATCACTACACTTTAGATGCTATTGAGAATCCACGCCTTCAGCGCCTCAAGATGAAAGTGGCCCCCTACATCTTCACTGCAGTATGGCGTGCAGGGAAACAACTTTGCATACCAGACGCCCTGTCTCGCTCCCCAACCAGTTGCCCCACACCTGAAGATGAAGAGGAGTGCACCACTTCAACTGCACATGTCAGGCGTATCGTTGCCAGCACCGCCACTTCCACTGACGACCAGGCAACAGGACCCATCATCGAAGAAGACAAGTCTCTACAAGAAATCTGCACGGCCACATCCCAGGATCAAGATTACAGTCGTCTCGTTCACTACGTCTCCAACGGTTTTCCTACCAACCGCTATGATCTCCACGCTTCCACCCTCCCGTATTGGAAGCTGCAGGACAACCTTTACGCGGATGGAGAGTTAGTATTGTATGGACCCCGGATCGTCATCCCTGCAGCCCTCTGTAGACGCACCTTGGATCGACTCCACGACAGCCATCGAGGGATTGAAGCTACTCGACGTCGTGCAATGCAGACAGTATTCTGGCCAGGTATCAATGCAGATATCAAGAGTAAAGTAGAAAGCTGTGAGGCCTGCCAACAGCTTCTCCCTAGTCAGCAACAAGAACCTTACATGTGTGACGACCATCCATCCCGGCCCTTTGAAAGTGTGTTAGCTGACTTCTTCCATGTAGCAGGGAAATCCTTCCTTGTTATTGCCGATAGACTTTCAGGCTGGCCTGTGGTTGTTCCCTGTGGACGTGACACAACTGCAGCCAGAGTTACAAGAATGTTCTGTGTTTTCTTCCGTGAGGTTGGTGTTCCACTCCGCTTACGAACTGATGGAGGACCCCCATTTTCCAGCCATGACTTCAAGCAATTTGCCAACCGCTGGGGAGTTCATCACATCATCACTTCTCCACATTACCCTCAGGCTAATGGACACGCAGAAGCTGCAGTGAAAGCTGTTAAACACCTTATCATCAAGACTGCCCCATTCGGGAACACAGATTGTGAAGCCTTTGATAGAGGACTGCTGGAGCTTCGGAATACACCGAACCCTGCTGGACGCTCCCCTGCGCAGATCCTCTATGGCCATCCTCTCTGCACTTGTGTTCCGGCTCACCCCAGATCATTCACAGAGGAGTGGCAAACTAAAACTGAAGATTACGACCGTCGCACTGCTGCCAAAACTGACCAAGCCATGAGCCTTTACAATTCTCGTGCCCGCCCTCTACCCAAGCTCACCATCGGCCAACGAGTTAGGATACAGGACGCAACGACGCTTCGATGGGACAAGGTTGGCATTGTGATGGGCCGCGGAATGTCAAGAAAGTATGAAATACGCCTTCCAAGTGGTCGTGTATGGTTTCGAAACCGAAGACATTTACGCCCAGTGGCTAACATGAGTGATGACACCTCTCCCCTAGTCCCTGTGTCCCCTTGCTCTGGCCAGGAAAGAGAGCCATCATTCGAACCCTCCAATGTCCCTCGCCATTCACCTCGACTAGCTCAGAGGAATTTATGTTCCGCTCGAGACACTGCTACGAGCGTAAAGGGGGAGGGAGGTGTATAGATATTTAATGTTATGCTGTTTATTAATTACATTACGTACAGTTTGTGAACATTAATGTACATTTGCTTGTATTATTCTATAGAAGAATGATATTTGTGTTCCCATTTATATTTTCTCATTGCACGTATTGTAAGACCACTATTTCGTTATGCATCGTGGCAGCAATGTAATTAGATGTGTCAACACTGCCTTTATTTCCCGCCATATGCATAGTCAGTCACTGTCCAGTGGTCATTGTAGTGACAAGCGCAGACCTGCTTCCCGCTACTGTCGTCTTGATGTCTGTTTATCTTCATTACAAGATTTTAAAGAACCTATGGATTCAATTTGTCACCCCATCATTCCATTTTTTGCATGGATGTATGTGGCAGCATCCCACACAAAATCAATGACATATTTGGTTCTAAATGTACTTCAAGTATTTCTTACGTTACTTAAAAAATTAAGTAACACGATACTGATAAACACTAACGATCACATACACACATAATATATATATATATATATATATATATATATATATATATATATATATATATATGTATATATATATATATTATGATTATTATTATTAATTTAATGAGGACCTTATTCAGTCATTGCGTAACGTTCATCGTCAAACATAAGAAACAAAATTTTTTGTTGCTTTCTTTATCCATATATATATATATATATATATATATATATATATATATATATATATATATATATATATACATTCAGCTCCATTTGTTGCAGTGCAATAGCATCTCTTGCGCTTGCTATGGTCTACGTTCTTCCCACCTACCATTATGGCTGAAATTCAACCCTAAAATGTTACAACCGGATTCCATAACTCCTTTTTATCTTTTTTTTTCTCACCTCTCACATCAAGGGGCGGTTGGTAACCGTCTCGGTATATAAAGCAAAGTAGAGACATCACGAGAAGAAAGAGACTCCATCTCTAAGAAAAGAGCAAGAGAGGAACTTGCTAAACACCCAGAGATTCAAACTTCGAGTTCCTATGGTAATGACCAAAGTGACAACATCAAGAGTCTAGGCATGGCAGAAACACTGCTGCAACTAGGTCCAGACACAACACAGGGCACACAACAACTACCACCCTGGAAGAAGGACACTGCAATATACAAATACACAAGCCTGCCAATGGGCAAAAGAGGACTGCACAAGAGAAGAGCTAAGAGCGGCGGCCTATGAAGCAATCAGAAACACTGAGACCATAGGGGCACAAACATACTACACCGATGGCACTGTAGATCCTGAGAATCAAACTACGGGAGCTGCAGTATACTCAAGAAACTTCACAGCCTGCTGGAGGACCTCCAACCACGCCTCCACTATGCAGACAGAGTTAACAGCAATAAGACAGGCACTGCTGTACTCACTGGAGAATGAAGAAGGGCCTGTAATCATCCACACCGACTCAAAGTCCTCAATGCAAGCCCTGCAACAACAGAAAAACAAAGAAAATAAGGCACTGCTGGCTGGAATTAAAACACTGCTACACCAGCACAGCGAAAGAGGAAGACCTGTCACCTTAAACTGAATACCCAGTCACATAGGAATTCCAGGCAACGAGAGGGCTGATGAGCTAGCCAAAAGTACAAAACACATTGACAGAGTGCAAATACATATACAACCTGCACTGCAACAAATCAAAAATGCAATGAAACCACTCTGCAAAGAAAAATTGCTAAAAGACTATCGTGAGTGGGTAGAAAAGAACTCACAGTCTGCCAGATGGTATAAGACATCGACTGATCTTGTGCCTCCTCCCATAGACAGGCACACACCAAGAAAACTTGCTGTGATCATCCACAGACTCAGGCTAGGATATAAAGCCTGCTGGGAAATTGTGGAAAACAGTGTCAGACCATGTGAATACTGTCAAGAAGAAACACAGCAACCACTCCTTCACTACCTGCTGGAATGCAGAGAAACAGCACAGCTAAGAGGTGCAGCACAAAATGAATTACCTGCACAAGATGCAGAGCATGCAGCTGCCACAGTCACAAAGACAATCATTGAAAACTTAGAAGAGCATGCCCAGGTGCTCTACAACCTACCTCCACCAAGGTAAAGAAACTAATAAGTGACATCACCCACCCTCATCACATCCCCTCACTGTAAGGCTCTATCCACATCATCCACTATCATTCTTTTAAAACTTTACCTACAACTGATATCCTCCCGCAGGGACCCAAGGGAGTAAAGGGTTGGACAACCCCACCTGCACCGCTTCTCCGATATTCGAAAGCCTTACATTCTTTCAAACTTCTACTATAATATGACAGGATGGCCCTCTCTTACTGACACCATCATCCTTCCCCTGTCCACTCCTATCTCTACAACTAAAGATATTTCCAATTTCAAAAAACTAACCGTGTACCTAATGAATCTTTTCAGATCACCTACGGGCCGAACAAGGGAAAGGCCAATGCCAACAAGAAGTGTTGGCTTAATACAACAACAACAATCACGAGAAAGAGAGAGAGCAGACGGACAGACAAGTGGTCTTCTTGAATACTCTTGAAAGGTTTGATAATTTGATGTTTTCCATGAAGTTACTGGTCTTTCTTTCACAATTGGTACAGTAAATGCGCACCATTTAGTGAAATTATTGCATTAAACTCTCAACCATTTCAGTCAATTATGGCCATAAATAAGGTATAATAATAAGGGATACTAATGGTTTTGTACATATTTTATAAAATGTCTTGTCATTAATACAGTATGTATTAATACTAAAGTCACAAGCCAATATTACATCATTTATAAATAAATGTTAACATTGATTTTCTAAAATTATAGCCTATTTAATACAGGGTCTTTTGATAAATTTTGCGCGACAAGAATTTAAAATTTTGCTAGTCTCTTCTTAGGCTGAAATAAAAATGGATTTTTTCCTTCCAGATTAAAATAACACAATGAAGCTGCTGCTCTTTGTCGTTGTTATACTGGCTGCCATCTACTACGAGGTCGATGCTATTCCCGCGCCTTCGGTAAGCTCAGGGACTATATGGTTCTAATTAGACTCATGCGACTGAGACTGAATTAGCCACTTATATCACTGACGACTCTTTTTATACAGTTCCATATCGCCTCGAACTTTTGTAGCTCATTTCTTTTCGTTATACGATAAACTCGAAGTTTGTTGTACCTTTTCACATAAGAAACGCTAATTTATTAGCTTCAATACAAAAACTGTTGATGTACTAAATCTGTGAAATTAGGAAAAAAACGTTTTTGTTTCGTATCTGCCTATTTTCTTCCAATACGAGAGAGAGAGAGAGAGAGAGAGAGAGAGAGAGAGAGAGAGAGAGAGAGAGAGAGATTAACTGGATTTTTGAAAGACCTTGCAACTAATTCAAGGTAACATGTTGAAGACAATAGTTCGTAACCTGGCCTACAGTTACCCATGTTGTTCAACGTGTGGAGTCTCACTGTAGATGGTCAGAACATAATTATCAGGATGTCTCATCGTTTCTCTGATCGTCTTCCTTCCCCACAGGATGCATCGCTGTCACCTGTGTCAATGAGCGTCGCATCACGGGACAGAAGACAAGCCTCCCGAAGGTCTTTGTGTTGCCGATGCCATGGTCAGATGCCAACGATTCCTCCTCAGTGCTGTTTCTGCGGACCTCACTAATGAAGAGCTTCGGGAGCTTTGCTAGATAGTTGGATGTCGTCATATAGGACTAACATTTCTTGGGAGTCATTATCTTGATGATATTCAGTCTTTTGTTTGTGTTTTTACGGTCATCTCCAATGGCCTTATACTAAACAAGCTTTCTAGACCTTGGTACTAAACACGCCGCAAAGGTGGATACATATCGGGTTAAAACCCTTGGGCTTAGCAGAGGAGGATCTCGATAGCTCCCAGCTGTATATTTGACTTTTATTTGTGTACTGTATTACAAGAAAACCATTGTGTGTGTGTTTTTTTTTTTTTCGTATATTTGTTATCTCCTTCATTATAGCTTGGCTTAAGTATCCAACTGAACCTAAATTTACGTGTACTGGGTGTCCATTAAGTTCAGTACCATTTTGAACAATAAATACTTGTAATGGTACTGGGACTTTATGGACACCCTGTACAACAGACATACTTTCGTGGTCGATACTTTACAAAAATCCTTTCGTCATACTTTCACGTTAGTAACAGTCAGTGCATTAATATCAAAATAAATTGAGAAAGCACCTGTCTTTGAACAAGTAATAAATAGAAGGAAAAAATCTTTCATGATTAGTTTGATTCTATCCTTTCAATGTAGTTCCTCACTGAACGAGTGGGCTCCGCACTCGACTATCAATATGGTAGCCGGAGTTCCCTTCCTGCGGCCGCCAGCCCGGAACCACAGGAATTTATTTCTGGTGATAAGAAATTCATTTCTCATTAAATGTTGGATCCCACAATAAGCTGTAGGTGGCGTTGCTAAGAAACCAGTTGGTTCTTAGCCACGTAAAAAAAAAAAAATAATAATAATCCTTATGGCCAGCCCTAGGAGAGCTGTTAATCAGCTCAGTGGTCTGGTAAAACTAAGATATAAAAAGATACTTTTGCAATGTACATTGAGGAGAGTGTTGACGCAAACATGTAAAAATAATTCTAGCAAAAAACTCTCCTGTCGCCCTCAGATGATTGTAATGGTCCATATTTAGTACACACAACACACACATATATGTATACATATAATATATATAATTTATATGTGTGTGCATGGTTAACCCTGAATTTTCAGATATGCTACGATACAGTTGTTAAGCCAATCACATCTACAATGAGAACTATTGCGTAGACACTTCTCGATGTACCCTTTCCTCGATTCTTTTACGCCACATTCCTCTCATATCACTTGCTTCTAATAACACTCTTCAGTTTTAATCGTTTTCACATTAAAATAGCAATATAAGACAAACTTCACATTATCTTGGTTACGTTAGCAATTCTATAAGCAAAAGGCTTCGTCCCACTCGGTCTTGTCTTCGTTGTCTCTCTATGTTTCAATAAAATTGGAAGAAAAGTTTTCATAAAGGCTGTATTCACGCATGGTGTACCCGATAATCAGGTCACGTTTTACCAATCGGAAAATAAAAATGCTTATCAAGTAGAAATTGACACAAGTAGTGTCCGTCAATGCATCTCATATGCGGTGCACCGTAGGCATTACTTCGGGCTTTTTACAGCGTCCCTTCGGCCCGTAGCTGCGACCCCTTTCATTTCTTTTACTGCACCTCCGTTCATATTTTTCTACCATCTTACTTTCCACTCTTCTAACAAATGTTCCGTAGTGCGACTGCGAGGTTTTCCTTCTGTTACACCTTTGTAACCTTATGGGTCACAGCACTTGGCCTTCTGCCTAAACTGCATATTCTGTCCATTACTGCCAAGGTTCCTCAGAATTAAATTTATTAGACTTCTGGCAACTGTGTCAGCACAAACAGTTTTTCATTAAAACTTTCCTCGTTGACTAAAGCTAAAACCAAACTGTCTTTCCCCTAACATTGCTCTATAATGTGCTACATTATCAAGAAAATCAATACGTTACACTCTCCTTAATATGCCACTGACTGTTATGACCCTGTGATTTCAAACTACTGCTCAGGGTAATGGACAATTATTCCTCTCGAACCGTGAGTTTAAGGTATTAATAATTCATTCTTTCTTGCACCGAAATTCATTGTTAATATTTTTTTTTAGAAACTCGCCATTTACTTGAAAAAATAGGATTGAGTAAAACAAAAAATGAAAGGTTTTTTTTCGAGTGGTTCTTCAATGCAGAATGACAAATTTCTTCTATATTTCTATTAATTTCAGGAAAGGAAAAAAAAAATTCTTAGTTTAACCAGACCACTGAGCTGATTAACAGCTCTTGTAGGACTGTTCCGAAGGATTAGATATTTTTACGTGGCTAGGAACCAACTGGTTACTTAGCAACGGGACCTACAAAAAGATGAGGTGATTAGCCCCACCTAACGCTGGTAGCAATTCACAGCTGGGTCGGCTGGTTGGGAAGCAGACCGGGTTTGAACCATGGACCTAGCATGTGAGAGCCTGTATGCTTTGTCTTATAAGTGTGTGTGTGTATATATATATATATATATATATATATATATATATATATATATATATATATATATATTATATATATATATATATATATATATATATATATATATATATATATATATCTATATATATATATATATATATATATATATATATATATATAATATATATATATATATATATATACACATTATATACCATACATATTTATATTAAATTTAT
This sequence comes from Macrobrachium nipponense, assembly GCF_015104395.2. Lineage (NCBI taxonomy): Eukaryota > Metazoa > Arthropoda > Malacostraca > Decapoda > Palaemonidae > Macrobrachium > Macrobrachium nipponense. Next base: position 13,062,537 of record NC_087217.1, read on the forward strand.
ATATATATATATATATATATATATATATATATATATATATATATATATATATATATATATATATATATATATATATATATATATATATACATGCATTAAGCTACAAACGCCCTTCAATATCCAATTCGCTCTACCTCGGAATTAATATATTTTCATATGTGTTAACCAAAGAGGGGATTTCTAGTTGATAATAATTTCGTCCTCTCGTGGGTTCGAACCAGCGCCCATTGGGCAGAGAATAGGATATCAAAGGACATTTGTAGCTTAATGCATGTAGTATATGATTCACGGTGATGTGATAAAAATTCATTATGTATATCTATATATATATATATATATATATATATATAATATACATATATATATATATAATTTGTGAGTGTTTACATAGCTGTACGTAATACTCAAATCCTTATATAATAGACCAAGGGGCCGTTTCAGCTTAGTAAAAACAAGGAACACCCGGTACTCGGCACGCTCTGATACAAGGTGGTATTTCAGTAGATAACGGAATGGGAACAAATGAGATTGGAAAGGAAATAGGAGGGGTAGGTGTAGTTGGCACATTCCTGCAAGGGCAGCACGAAGGAAGGATACCATGACGGGGCGGCGGGCAGCGGCAGCGGCAGCACCCTGGCCTGTTTGGGACTAGTCTTCTTTCCCTCGACTCGACAATAATCTTCAGGAGCGATGTTTCCTGTAGAAGGGGAGACAATGACAATTATATAATATATCTATATATATATATATATATATATATATATATATATATATATATATAATGAATAAAAAAATAAAAATACGCTGAAGTTTCTCTGCCACAATCGAGTTTTCTGTACAGCCGCTACAGCAAATATAATTAATGCCACCGTAAATAGATCAATCTTTCTTTGGTCTCGGGATAATGCTTTATGAGCTGCTGCCCACGAAACTTTAACCACGGCCCGAAGCAAGAAGCACAATTATGGCTAACTTTAACCTTAAATCAAATCAAAACTACTGAGTCTAGAGGTTTGCAATTTGGTAAGTTTGATGATTGGAGGGTGGATGATCAATATACCAATCTGCAATCCTCTAGCCTCAGTAGTTTTTAAGATCTGAGGGCGAACAGAAAAGAGTGTGGACGGACAAACAAAGCCTACACAATAGTTTTCGTTTACAAAAAAACTATAAGAGGAACGGAGAGGAGACAATTATAAAAACTGAAAGGAGAGTGGGTGATAATTATTGAAAAAAAGGAGAGGAGAGGAAACAATTATGAAAACTGAACGGAGAGGGGGAGATAATTATTGAAAAAAAAGGAAAGGAGAGGAAACAATTATGAAAACTGAAAGGAGAGGGAGAAACAATTATTAAAAATAAGGAAAAGGAAAGGAGGGGAGACAATCATAAAAACTGAAAGAAGGAGAGACAATTATTTAGAGAAAAGGAAAGGAGGAGAGACAATTATACAAACTGAAAGGAGAGGGGAGACAATTTTTTTTAAAAATGAAAGGAGAGACAATTATAAAATCTGAAAGGAGAGGCGAGACAACTATTTTTAAAAAAATGAAAGGAGAGGCAATTATAAAAACTGAAAGGAGAGGGGTTGACAATTATTAAAAACAAGGAAAGTAGGGTAGAGACAATTATATAAAAAAAAAAATAAAAGGAGAGGGGGGGGGAGACAATTATTTTTTTTTTAAATGAAAGGAGGGGGAGACAATCATAAAAACTGAAAGGAGGAGGAGACAATTAGATATCTAGATCTACCCAGAGTAGACAGACAGCCATCCGACCCTGTCACGACATTTCACTTCTCTGAATGTCAGTGATAAAATGAGAGAATTTGATATAAATATTTATCAGGCAATGCGGACGTAATCGATCAACTTTTGCAAATCTCGGATTTCTCTCTCTCTCTCTCTCTCTCTCTCTCTCTCACACACACACACACACACACAAGAAAGATAACTGAATTGGTTTTAAAATATTAATGTTTTGTACCTATCTCTTTTTCTTGATTTTAGAAAAACTAGTCTCTCTCTCTCTCTCTCTCTCTCTCTCTCCATAGAAAATCAAGAAAATGTACAGGAAAATTTTACAAATATAAAAAAATATAAAATAATTTCTCTACTTATTACTAGCACTCTCTCAATGGAAGAAAAAAAAACAAAAGCGAGTCAAAGTTGGAATGAGAGAGAGAGAGAGAGAGTAAATATGTATGATTAGCACTGACAAAATGTACACAATCACATCATAGAAAACGCAAGACCTCAGCAACATATTCGTAACTTCGAACACCATTCTCAGTGAATTCTTTCTTACTCTGTCTCTCTTTGACACAGATTACGGCATACTAACTCATTTGTTGCTGATATAGGGATTTACAATGCTATAACAAAGCCTTTCAGGGCATATACAATTTAAAACTTGGGAACAGGGACATTGCAGTCGCAAAATCGAAGTTATAAAACTGAAGTCATATTTTTTTTTTTATAATCGATGGCACACATGAACGAACACACGTAACTACAGTTTTGGCATCAATGTTAGCTACAGTAAAATCTTTGACAAAAGGATGCCAAAGCCTCATTCTGTGTCAAAAAGATGCCAGAGAACCTGATCAACTACTACTAGGTCTAATTCAGACCAGGGTCCCTATACTCTGTTTTTTTTTTCATCTGTCCATCCGCCTGTGGTGTTTGCGTATGTTAACACTGCGTCCCAGGCTTTAGATAGTTACATTCAGCTTACATTCAAAATAATATCAATATCCTATTTCGAATATTAACAGTGTAATTCGCATACAGTAAATTATTAAAACACTTTTCAGTTGCAAATGTACACCCAGATATCCTTTTATTTACCTAAAACTTACACATAGCGTAACCATCTAAACCCCGGGACGCAGTGTTACCATACCCAAACACCACTGGCGGGTGGACAGATGGAAAAAAATAGAGTATAGGCTCAAATTCCTACTATGAGATTCAGGGCCTCTGTAACACGGTTTTTTGGACTTTGCTCCTTGTCAAAGCATCGGATGTAGCTGAAAGGTGACATATGTATATTTTACAACCACACAAATTTTGTCAGCATTATCAATAACCTAAACCCGATAGTTTTATTTTTTATAAAGTAAAAATTATCTAGCCGACGCCATGGCCAATGATTACGAGTCAAGAGTCGAAAAACTTTCATTACGTAAGCAAAGTAAACACCTTTTTACGAAATGTTGCGCCGCCCATCCACTAGACAGAAACCCCATTCACCTTGTTCCATCGGCTCTGAAACCCAAAGACTTTATGAATGGCGGAACGATACATAGATGTGGGTGGGGTATCTGTGCTAGCGTAGTAATACTACTGTAGCAGTAGTGCCGCAACAGTATAGCAGTAATATACATGAATTAAACGTTTAGGCCAACTACTGGGATCCTTGAGGATCATCTAGCACTTCTTACAACTACTCGAGAAATGAGTTTTTATAGCCAGAAGTTAGATTTTCTAATCCAACAATGTCCATGATAGCCTTCAGTATTATCCTGAATTATAACGAGGCCAAAGTGGGTGGAGCCTCATGAAGTTATCATGCTGACGATAATTATTGGTGAAGGTTTAAAGCCAAAATATAGTACCGGCTATTTTTTTTCAGTAAATAGTAGATAGCCAATAAATAAAAATTGCATGACATTGGATATAGCAGTTATCAAAACAAGCTTGTCTACTATGCTTTTGAAAATTACCATCTATTCCCTACATCTTGTCAATCTGATTGACACCTATAAAGCAGACTGTAATTTCTTAGGAAACTTATTTTGGGAGTTAGACTAATAATCGAAGTGTTTTTGTATTTATTAACATATTTTGTTGGTTTGTTCATTATGACAATTATCAGTGGAGAGGTTCAGAATTCATAAAGGTGTGCTGCTTTACTTGTATTTAAATTTGTTTGTCATTGTTGCCAGAGGTATAGCCTTTGTTACGTATAGCCAATCATCCATCGAGAAAGAGGGAAGAAATGCTGTCATAAGTTACGTAACGAGTGCGTTCGAAACCTTTTCTCTGAGTAAGTTGGCCCGTCTTCAAAAAGAGTCACTTTTACATTGTAAGTACCAAATTTATTCAACCTACGTAATGCAGAATACAGTCAAAATTTATGTGTTGATATAATGTGTATTCTGAATAAGCGTTATATCTATGAAATGCATAGATAAAAAGTTATTGCGAAAAAACCGTGTTACAGAGGCCCTGAATCTCATAGTAGCTTAGGCTTACTGGTGGCTCAGGAACAGCGTTGGCCTCGTAGCAGATGGCAGCCAATATAACAGCGGCAAGGAACAGCACCTTCATTGTGTTTGTTCCTGTATATCTGGAAAGAACGAAAACAATTCTCAGTTCGAAGACCTTGGAAAGAACGGAATCCTAAATCTCTACAAAGCAGAAGAGGAAAATTTCCCTTGCGATAACCTCAAATTAATCAAATACTTCATGTGATTTAAAAAAAACTACTATCGTTATATCATTCTTTCTTTTCCGTGAATTAATGTTATACTGCTTCATAAACTTCAACCTTCAAATTATTTGTTTCTCAAAATATACTATGTAATTATTATTCATAAACATACCCAACTATAATAAATTTAAGCCTTATTTAACACTAAAGATTTTAAATACATTTCGAATTAAGGTTTCTCGAAGTGATTTATTGAATACCTATACGATCATTAGGAAGTGACCAGCAAATTACTGTAATCCGTTTTTAACTTACCTTTATGAAACGTATCTAGGACGTCCACCTTCCCGTCTGCCTCTCTCTCTGTTTCTCCCTTGTGTAGCCTCTGCTCAGCTTATATATACACACAGGGAGTCAGTGGCCCAAAGGGCTCCAAGGTAACAGCATATGGAAACCGGTTTGTTGTGTAATGGTTAAGATTTTGCCACAATGGTTCGTAGGAGCCAGGAGTTCCGTACACAGTAGGAAAATACTGTTTTACCCCAATACGTTGTGCACTAAAAGCTGCAAGGGCCCCTTGCCGTGACGGTTTTTCAATAAAAAAACTATCTTCGATTGATGGATAAATTATGTAACATTGTACTTATTTTTCATGTATATAATACACTACATAGTGTATGATAACCACGTTAAAAGAAGCATAGCTAATAGTTTTATACTTGAGCTACACATTTATCGAGTATTGGTATTAATTTGTTTTGTTATTAAGAAATGAAGCAGAATGGTGATAACTGACTGACTGGTTAACTGACATCGATAATTCCAGGGAAAAGACGGCTCACTATACCAACCGCTAGAAGGAAGGATGGATTACAAAAGACAACCAGGAGATGGGAAGGAATTACTTGGTGAATTTACGTTCAAGGCACTGCTGATGAGCCTTCACTGTAGCAGTAAAACTAAATCAATGTTGTGGATTCAGTAGTTTAAGCGCAAACATGGCAGCACTGCACTGGGGTTTCCCTAGGTGGAAAAAATTAGCTTGATGTCGCGCGCGCGCGCGCGCGCACACACACACACACACACACACACACACACACACACATATATATATATATATATATATATATATATATATATATATATATATATATATATATATGTATGTGTGTGTGTGTGTGTGTGTGTGTGTGTGTGTGTGTGTGTAATTAGGCTGCAAATGTTGTTTAATATCGAATTCGCTCTACCACGAGAATATCACCAAAAATTATAACCGATACATAAATGATTCGGTATCTCGGTGACTCGAATCGGCTGTCATGGTAGGGGTGGGTTGATGCCGACGTTCTGCAGACTCAATATTTTCGTATAAACGGAAAAATATAATATTTGAAAAATGAACAAAGACAATAAAAGTAACACAAACAAATTCCACGCCAAAAATATTCAATATTAAAATGTGTATTTGCAATACACTTTTTTCTTTAACAAAATATTAAAACCATTAGTAGTTACTCACGGTTGTCTAACCAGACCACCACGCCAAAAATCATGTTGATAGATGCTGGAGCAGTTATACTGTGCTGTGCGTTTCACTTGGCTTGAGAAAGTGAAAAGTTCAGTGCAGTATAACTACTTTGGCATCCTTTGACCATAAGATTTTTCGTTGTGGTTATCTGGTTAAATTATCATAACTAATAATGAATTTAATATTAAAAAGAAGAGCTAATCTTTTAGACTCTGATGAGTTCCCCCCTTCCAGCGATATCTATTCCATCTAAAGCGTAATTAAACTTTACCTTCAGTCCACCAAGACTGGGTCTAGTGCCGTCAGTGCACCTCATTTGGTGAAATGTAGGCACTACTTAAGGTTATTTGCAGCGTCCCTTCTGCCTCTAGCTGCAACTACTTTCATTCCTTTCACTGTACCTCTGTTCATATTCTATTTCTACCTTCTTACTGTCCACCCTCTCCTAGCAATTGCTTCATGGTGCAACTGCGAGGTTTTCCTCCTGTAACACCTTTTAAAACCTTTGCTATCAATTTCCGTTACAGAATGGCCTTAGTTGCCCCAGTGCTTGGCATAATGCCAAAAATCTATATGGATCAAATCAAAACCAAGACTGGGTCCAACACTGACATCCAGGCTTAACCCAGTCTTTCACCTATACCAATATGGCAGCGGTGGCTTCATCTCCCACAGGGATTGTTAAACGGCTGTGCCTAATCTATACTATTCTTGTGTGATCATTTGTTCAACCATGATAAAGATCTTTATTTCATGTGCTCAAACCAACAACTGCTTGTTTTACATGAGTTTTGATTACGACTTGCTTGAATTAACATACTAAATCAAGAATTTATTGCATTACTTTTTGTGTATTCAACATTTATTTCATTTTGATCGGCATTTCATTACTATACGTATTGTCTTTTGCAGTTTTGTTTTATCCTCTTTTCACAAAAAGGGTATTCTACTTAATGGATGATTTCTCCATTGAATGGTTTCATGTCTTGTTCCATGAAAGAGACTAAGGAAAATGGAAGACTATTGTTATAAAAGTATCTGTGATGGGTAACAACCAAAAATACGCACATCTTTAAACTTCAAAAACTGCATACCTTTCTGTTTATTTAATACCTAACAAACTGAAGTTCTGTGACTGTTAAAAGGAAGATTTTAAAACCTATTTGATTCATACCCAGTTGCTCATACGAGAATAACACTGTAACAAGGATTTACACGCCATACATCTCAAGCAGCAATCCCATATAACTATCGTTAATGTATGTACTATATTGTTTAAAAAAATACTACAAAAAGATACTAAAACTAATTCTCAGATAAATACTGTGCAAAACTACAATTTCTAAATAATATGTTAGGTAAAATATGGACAGAGGATAGACCAGACACAAATAAGAAAGGTATTATCCTGTTGAAATGTCTATTAGCTACATTATTTCAGTCAAACCATCAAGTCAAAATTCTGTCCTCTATCAAGGCTGGGCTGACTGACTTGCTCTAGAGAGAGAGAGAGAGAGAGAGAGAGAGAGAGAGAGAGAGAGAGAGAGAGAGAGAGAGCTGATTAACAGCTGGCCCGAAGGATTAGATATTTTTACGTGGCTAAGAACCAATTGGTCACATAGCAACAGGCCCTACAGCTTATTGTGAGATCCAAACCACATTATATCAAGAAATGAATTTCTTTCACCAGAAATAAATTCCTCTGATTCCGCGTTGGCCGAGCCGGGAATCGAACTTCAGACCATCGGATTGGTAGCCAAGCGCAAAAACCACTTGTCCAACGAGGAACTGAGAGAGAGAGAGAGAGAGAGAGAGAGAGAGAGAGAGAGAGAGAGAGAGAGAGAGAGAGAGAAAGCCCTTCCTTAATCTATGGGTAAATACCTAAATAATGTGACCATAAAGTGTCCAAAACAACCAGAGTATACCTTGTAAATTGCAGTCACTGAAGGATTGATTCTTATGGCAACTGTGCAAAAACTGCAACATTTTCTTACTGTACCCTCTTGATTAATGAAAGCCAGACGCTCTAAACTATGCATAGCCTATCTGTAAACAATAGGTCCTGTTTTTCAATAGCATAAATTCTTTTCTTTTCTAAACGGCCATCTCAACACATCAGCATTTTCCTGTGCTGTTTATCATAATTATTTTCACATTTCGTTCTTCATTCTGGAGAAAAAACAAGGATAGGTTCATTATGATATGCAATTTATTTAACAGTCTTTATTACATAAAACTACAACTTTAGATAAATTCTATTTTACAACATGATTTCATTAAAATAATAGATGAATATATAATAATAAAAAATGCAGGTCCATAAACATAAAGTCTTTTAAAGGCACTAAATATAAATTATTTATTTAATAAGAATTGTAACTTATTCAATCTCAGCCACTACTATGGTTAAGCCACACAATGAAAGCAATTTATATTTTTTTAATGTTGGTTTATTCATTCATTAAATACACATAATTTGTATGTCTGGAAGGTATCAAAACATAAAAAAATCTTCCACAGAGGTAAAAATTTAGTGCAAATTACTTACAGTATGTGCAACCCACAAACTTAAACAGAGGATTTGTTGATCAATAACTCCCCTTGTAAGTGGAAGGCATAACAAATCTTTGGTAAAAAAAAAAAAAAATGAAGCTTTAACATCAAACATTCTTTCAAAACAATAAAGAACCAACCTTGGTCCCAACTACGCCATATAAAATGGAAATACTCAAAGTAAGATGAACAAGAAAATATACATTTATAAAAATATCCCATGGAAAATACTTTCAAGACATGGGATTAATAAAATAGCAAAAGGAAACTGATAAGAATCCTCCACTCAGTAACCCTTCTGATACAGTACAACCTTTTGAACTACTACTCTCATCTTATAATACCCCCAGAACTTGCACCAGTGAAAAGGCACCAATGTACATCAATGCCCTCATTGTTTTCTACAAGATGACAACGATCTAAGAATAGCACAGCATCTTGGGCATCATCTCAAAAAGAATCAACGATAGAAAGAACACATTTGAACCTTTTGTTGTACTGGTTGTTTATTCAATACTTCCTATCTGTTTTGTTGTGATGCGTGGTGTCTCATTCATTTGTTAGGTAACAAATTTATTGAATATATACACGAATAGACACAATTATACAGTATATATATATATTATAAAATGTATATACACTGAAATCACAGATATGCTGTGTATGTAAATCCCTTGCAAAACATGTAAAATCATCAGAATTAATTGAAAAGTTTACCTACCAAAGCTAAATATAGTTATAAAAATGTTCTGGGTTGCTTTCTGTATAACTTACTATTATTTGATTTCTATTCTTTCATAAGAAAGGAAATAATAAGGGTAAAAAATTTAAAATTCTATATAATTTCTTGAAATTCTTAACTACAACGTCAACACAAAATAATATGTACTCTAACCTGAAAACCCAGCATATCTTTAAAGTATGGCATTAACTTTCCCATAGATATCTTAAGAGCAAAAATAGATGATGTGTAAATATAATAATACAATTATGCTAATGATTAAACAGTGCAATGCAGCATTTCAGTTTTATGTGCGTATTCAAAATCTACAGATGTACAGAACATGGCTCATATGCATGAATAACAACTATCTTTTTAAGAATTCAATACAAATGAGAGTACTTTCCAGAATAAACAAACCCATCCTGTAGTTACAAACTGATCAATAAAATTCTTGAATGGAATATACTAATTCACTCATACATACCATGTGTTTTCATTCTATCCACCAAACCAATTTCGCCAAATTGTTATGACTGATACTGTACCAAGTACCTTTTATAATGGTATACATAACCAAGCTAAGTACATAAAAAAACTAGCCATGTGTATTCTTCACTTGAAACTGAAGTTTGCAAATCTACACAGCAAAAACCTACAAATACAGGAGAAAATTTGACTCAATGAAACTGGGTCTCTCATTTTCCAAATTCTGCAGTGATTATTTTTCATAACCTTAACAAAAAATCTCTTTGTTAATCTAAAAATATCTTCAGGCTTCAGATTACCTAAGCTTCTTCCCTAAGAACACAAATGATATCCAACTCTGTGCAATACATGGAATCAAATTATTTACAATCCTACCTGACCTCTTTTAATCTACTGTACTATCATACTCAGTATTTTGGCTCATAACATTCTTGAACTCTTCACAAAAGCAATATAGTATTGCCTTACATTAAAAATAACTCTTCCATAAGTACAGTCCATGAAAAGAAACTCAATATAACATTAATCAAGGTAACTAGATGACCAAGATAAAAAACTGAGCAAGTATGCATCATAAATGTCTTTCTAATGCACAATTCATAAACTATTTAAGATCATAAACAATGATATTCTAATGAAATATTTAGAAAGACAAATGATATGTTGTCTGTCCAGATTTACAAAACAACTATTTAGAAATAGTATATAAAACAACATAACTGAGGAAGTATATTTTACTTAATACTTAATTTCAGGAGAGAACTGTATCAGATGTTTTTGCAAACCTTACTAGATTTGTATACTGAAGATAGAGCACACAACCTTTTCCTGATTTTAAGGTAGTCATGTATATACATAGCTTTTTTTTCTCATTTTGTATTCAAAACATTGTGCAGTATATTGTTCAGTAAGGGAAAATGGATGTCTATACTATATCACAGTGAACTTTCCCAATTATTCTGCTCTTAATTCATCGGTTCTATCAAAATAAACCTAACCACTTTTAATGTGTGTATTTATAAAATATTTAATTACAATTTTATGTGGTAATTAACAATTCACATTAAGGTTTGAAACACAAATTCAAAAACAGTAAAATTTAATCAAACAACATGGTAAATAGCCAATTTCTAATTACTGTATAAATTACAAAGTTATAAAAGACCAGAACTAAAAAGTTACTGGTGATTTTGTCTCAACTGTTGTCAAAACTGAATGTTTTGTCAAACCGTACTAATCAAAGTTAACAGTGCTGAAATATATATGAAGAAATGTTGAAAATTTAAGATAAATTTAACATCTCACAGCAAAGCTGTCACTACAGCACATACTCGTATGAAAACTGATGAATATCACTTCACTTCACTTATAAAGATAAAATTCGTTTCTAAAAATCTTGATTTTCAAAACACTAATGACAATGTTCAGTTATATCAACCACTGTAGCTTTTCGCCACCCAAAGAGGAAGTAGCCAAGTCCAGCGCCAAGAACAACTGCTATGCATAACCATACATTGTAGGTCATGAAGATTAACATTAGGAAGTAACTGACAATCATCTGAAGCATGTGGAGCAGTGTTTGCATGGCGTGAGGAAAGCTTAGCATGCTGACCCTGAAGAAGAGTGAACAATTTAGTTTCTATAAAAGCTTCATCATCACACCTGTTTCTTCATTATTTCATGTAGAAAAAAAAAAAAAACATATTTTTCAAAATTCAAATAAACTCCATAACTTTGCATGACAAAGCAGTGATATACATTTCAGCTGACAGTGTAGGTATGATAAAGAATGCACCACACAGAAAGCAATACAATTAATGAGTAACCCCTCACCTAGAGATTGAAATTACAGAAGCCCTTGGTTTGTAAGATATTAATGTGAAATGATTTTACCATATATTTTACAGCCAAGAAAAATTGAATTGCAAAGGAAACTCAACTTTTTCCTTCAAAATTAGAAGTCTACTAAATAAAAGCAGTCCTGTTCAATTAAGGGCTAAAAGTCATGCATACCCCAGCTCTGGTTCTATCCAAGTAGTACATGAAATGAATGCCTTGTATAAGAACTTAAAACAAAGAGCAAACCAATGATACATGTCAAAGTTTCTGATTAAGTATGGAGACTCATATAAGACAAAAACATAATTCAAAAAAAAAAAAAAAACAAAAAAAAAAAAAAAAAAAAAATGTAATCCTCTCACTCAGGCAGGTAAATTACCAAAGAGATAGGTACATGCTTAATCCATAACCTAAATACTACATAACTTTTGTCAAACCACAAGGTCATACATTCATGCTCATGCACAACTAAAACTTATCAAAAGGTGCAATCAAAGACATGAGGCATTACAAAAATGACAATACTCTCTCTTGTACCCACACCAACAAATAAAGACATTGAAATATGACAAATAGTAGAAAACATTTTGTAAATAGATGATGCATCTATAACTCTTTGGGAGGAGTGCTAATCACAAATTCTAATTACATAAGTTAAATACTAACTAAAGCATAGTCCAAATAACTACACGGCAAGGTCAAACTTCCTTATAGTATAGCTTAAGTCTAAAACATCTTGCCAAATAATAAAACATCAAACCTTTGGTATTCAGTAGCATCTACAATCTTTGCAATAATGATATCCTTACCACTTGGTTTCTCTATTCGTTTTCTCTCCTAAACAATATAATTTTATGACCTGCCTTTTTTTGCACAAAGCTCTACTTGCTCTAACTGGACAGAGTAACAAAACACCTTTACTTCCCTATTCATTCACTTCTGTATTGTTTCGAGTAAAATGACTTTCAAGGAGTTAATTTAAGGGAATATGTATTCTACTTGTGTGTAACAAGAACACTACAAAATGGTTCTGATTAATATTTCATATTTTAGTGTTCTTAATACCGGAACCTGTAATAGTACACTAGGCCTCGGTTCAACCGCACTATCTTTTATTCAATGAAATATGAAATACCAAAATATAGTACAAGAGCTGAGCAAATATATGTGAATACTAATCAAATATCAAACAAAGTCATATAAAAAACATGAGAGCATATTTTCAAAATAATGGAGCCACTAGGTTCCTAAGTAGTAAATACATTCATATAATGTTGTCTGTTCACAAATTAAAGGAAGTAGTAAAACAAAGGCTTCTTCTAAATAAATCTAATTCAACAGACAGGCTACTGCAATCAAAATGCACTGCAATGCTCTAAATCAATGACAATTAATCCAGAATTTGACAGAGCCTTCATGTTTACCACATCCAAGGTTGGCAAACTGCCATATCCCAGAAAAGCAAAGCCATGCGCATACCAAGCCTGGCATAAGAAAGTCATAAAGCAGGAACAGTAGAAATTGGAGCAAAATATTATAAAAAAAATTCCAGGAACATCAAGCGTAAAAAATACATACGTATATACATATGTACTTACCTAGGGGGCATGAGAATCTGCTCCATATACCTGAAGCAAGTTGAGGACAAACTTGTTATAGATAATACATTTACAAATTTACAATGGGACAAATACATTTCTTAAAAAGCCCTGCCCTATATACACCCAACATTCAGTAATTATTATGCACAGCTGCACTCTTTTCCAACATGACAACAGAAGACTTACTACAAAACTTCTTAACCAAATAACATCAATAAAATTATGATATACCACTTTAGCACAAACAAATTTTCAAATCTCAAAATTCTATTAATAGAAACTATATGCAGTGTGGGGGTCTGCTGTACCTGGGTTAAATGTGAGAATCTTTTCAAACAGGGTGGGTTCCCTACACGAACATGATTTTTTATTCACGCACCCACCCAACAATCCAAGTATGCTGCAAAGATTACCCTATCCATTGGTACTCAGGCCAAGGAAAAACAAACATCAGAACTTTGTGATGCATGAAAAACCAAGCTTCCTCAACTGTATGAGAGACTATCAATTTAATTTTGCAATAAGATATGAAATACAGTGTTCTTTATCATCTACAAAATTATGTCTATTACAATTTACATAATTAAAAAAATTGAATGTATGACTTTGGGGCATACTGATGGTACAATATGGTGGTACAGAAACTTTCCCAAATATTCCATACTACATCCAACTCGTGAAAAAATTCATTTACTACTACACAGAAACTATCGTCATTCTAAGTGGAGGACTAAATGAAAGAGCACAAAAAAGAACAAATCGGCTTCTTTACTCTAATGTAATGGAAAAACAGCCTCCTGAAGTCTACAAACACTTGATAATGAGAGTCCATACATTATCTGAACTGAGGAGTTGCACAATAGAATATCATGGGAAGGATTGGCGAGACCAAAAATGGATTAACGTTAGACCAAATAGCCATAAAAATGAGAGAATTTCAACACTAAGAGATTAAATACCATTCTACAACTTGACAGTAAAAAAACAAATGCTTTCTAAGAGGTACTATGGATGTCAAATCTGAGAAACAATGAAATTCACAAAATATTTAAGATAATAAATACAACTATTCAAGCTCCCAAATATGGTAGCACCAGACTCCAAGCCCAGAAAAAGAGGGAGGGTTGGAGTCAGGAAACGCATCTGTGTTTGAACCATCTGCCAAAACCAACTACAAAATGATCCATTCAGACAAAAAACCACCATAAAAGGATAATTCAAAACACCAACCCTAACAAGGAATTAAGCTGAGGAAGATGATTCAAGCTCCCTAATTCTCAAAACATATAAAAAGGGAAAAACAACATCTTCTGACAACCTATGACCATAATTCATATACATAGCTGGGAAAAAGTAAACCACCAATTAGTAGTAAATCTAATTTTTCAATTTATGAAAAAATTCAGTAACATATGCACCTCCACTGCCAAATATGCAGGAATATTTGTTAATTCCTAAATCTGAGAGATCTGAAAGTAGAATTCCCGGCAACTTAAGAATCTGATACTGCAATTAAAATGTTATTATTGCTGTTTGAATACCTGATGCAATTTGTCATTTTTCATACACCTGCTTAGCATTTGTATCAGTTCGTATAATATTGAAGAACTGAGTATGCCCTTATAAAAAAAAAAAAAATTACAGCAACCACTGTCATCTGCTGTTAACTGTAAAGATTTGACATATCAGGAGATAAAACATTATCAGTGTCAGAAAAAACATGGCTTATCTACTTGAATCATGTGCAAAAGTGATGACTGGATTTGCAAACTTCAAGGTTGGTGACTTATGCACATATATATAAACAGATAAGGAAAGTGAATACCCGTACATACTTTGGGACAATCTTACTACTATTCATTCTAAAACTAACTTAGTCATTTGTTTACACTCAACAAGCACTGTGTTATGTACAATCAGAATACATTTGCAAAGCACCAGGATTTGTTATTTATTTTGCTTACAGGTTGTTTGCCCTGATAGTGCAAGCTTCAACAGACGTACAGGAGTCCCAAGCAGCAGGGTTTCTTTGCAAAAAAAACAAAAAAAATTTCAATTTTTTTTCTACCCACAAAAATTCCACAAAAAGTACTTACAGTGTTAATAAAGTACCTTGCACATATACTGGCTTTGTCTTTACAACAAAATTATTCATTATGCATATGACTATCGACTTTGTACATAAAATAAAAATAAAGAATAATTCTCACAATAAATAAACTATATTAATATTAAGAAAACAGAGGCCTTTTGCAAATCACGAAGCCCCCAAAAGGCCTTCCCACAAACAAAAAGTATCCTGCACTAATGAAATCTACAAAACACTGTGCTCTTTTTTGACTGAGTATTGATGGTTTATTCATGAAAATTTAGGCCAATTCAGTTTTTATTAATGACAAGAAAAGCAGCATTAACCTAACATCAGATTTAGTGTCACACTAACTGAACAATGTACTTCATCATAATAATGACAACAGCTACATGCTGATCATACTCTCCCATCGTCAATAGTGAGGAAAAAAATGGGTGATCCTCGTATCTTTAATTTTCTCATCCACAAAATTGTTAAAAAATTTGAACCATTTTATATTTTTTGTTTTATCAGTGTGAAATAATTCAAAAGAGACTTTAGTTCCCATATAGCAAATGAAATTTTTTAATGGAATGCCTCTTAAATAGGAGTTTAATGACAAAATGTTGATCATAGTGCAATTTAGTTTGTTAGGCCAAGCACTGCGGTACTTCTGGCCATACAGTGCTGAATACAGTGAAAACAGGGAGCCGGAGTAGTTGGGGAGCAATATACATAAATGTAAGTGCTATATAATATAAAATATGGAATGTTATTCCATATATAAAAACTAAAACTATGATTAATTAAAACCAGTGACCCAAGAGGTCAACCAGTTTGCTTGCAGGAATGTGATCAGACCAGATATGATAAAGTAGGCTAAGATGACGTGTTGTATCAGTCAGTGTCTAGTTTGCCGTCATCTGTGGTCATCAAATCATTTGTTTTGTAAACAGTAGTCCAAGCTTCCTGCTTGAGACAACCACAGTGACCTATAACCCAAACGGCCTACATCTGTGTGTATGTTTGTATGTTCGAGCTACTGTCTGCTCACTTTATGATTTGTAAACCAGATTGTAGTCGGACTTGAATTAGCCATCATCATTGGCAGACCTGTACAATTTTATCTGATCTTCATCATGTAGTCTCAGAGAATAGATATATTTTTGTACTCTGTGTTTTCTACTAGAAACCTCACATCAGAAAGAAGATACTGAATGAACTTAGAAATTATCATCATAGTCTGAAACATCTCTGTCGTCATAACCAAAGAAGATACTGACTTCGTAAGTTATCATCAAAACCCAAGACACTCCAATGAGTATGGAGAGTCATAACAACCCGACCTTAGCGTACAATTATAGCAGGTCTAAATTACCTCACAGGGCGCCTTATTATACAAAGGCATCAGCCCTACATAAAGAGATCCAGAAAATAAAGGAGGTGAAGTCTAGGGATTCAAAGGGATCCATAGTCGCACAGGTGAAGTACAGGGATTCAAAGGGATCCATAGTTCCACTGAGAGTAAATAGAGAGGTTGAATGGCAAAATTGAAGAAAGGAAGTAGCAATGGAGGTAAAGCAAAATGCTAAAAAGTGGGTGTGGCTATGAGGTGTACGGATGCAGACAACACCTTTTATTAATGCTTAAAATGCACCATGTGAGGTGCACTGATTGCAGCAACACCCTATGGGATAAGGACTAATAAAATTACATCAAAATACAAGAATGGTGGAGATCTGCAAAATAATGATAAATTGGACATAAAAACAATTGAATACTTACTAATCACAATCTAACTACGCCGTAGTAAATTTTACATAAAGTTACATACCAGGGATACACAAAACAGATGCTGTACTGACTTTCAGTGACAACTATATAAAGAACAATTATGTAATGGAAAGACTCCAATGTCTCTCATAAAATTTACCTGAATGCAAATTATGAAAGTGGGAACTATTTACTTGGAACTTATATAACCAGAGCACATGATACATCTGTAAATGCCATTACATCTGAGTTTATATTTGCATTCACAAAACTCCATTTGCTTGAAGTCTCTCCAAGAAATGACAAGACTAACTTGAGTATGATCGTAAGTATTTCAGACTAATGGACATGAGCTAACTGAAAACCCAATGAGAGAGAGAGAGAGAGAGAGAGAGAGAGAGAGGAGGCAGACGAGAGAAGAGAGAGAGAGAGAGAGAGAGAGAGAGAGAGAGAGAGAGAGAGAGAGAAACAACTCGGTCTGATTTTGCGACAACTGTAACTTTATGAAAGAACCTTATGGTCCTTACTAGCATTGAATATTGGGGGGGAATAAAATGTGAGAGGGGTAGAGTAAGCAGGAGGATCTGGAAATAGTGGAAGTCCTGAGAGGAGAGTTGGCACAAATGAGAACCTTGGACCTTTTCACTAAGAAAAATGGCTAACGTTCCAGCATGATAGATTCATAAACTAAAGTAATTATGGAATCTTGCAAGCTTTTAGGCTACACTTGACCCCATATTTCACTGTCAAATAGCATACCACAATCTTCAAGCTTGCACAATTATTGTGAATCTTTCATTATTTTTACAGAATACCAGACCTCTACATTATGATGTGCTCTAAAACCAGAAAGCCCCTGTCCTATCTCTACCCTGATTGTGTGTGTGTGTGTGTGTGTGTGTGTGTGTGTGTGTGTGTGTGTGTGTGTGTGTGTGTGTGTGTGTCATGATCTATTAAGTAAAGGGTCTATCACAATTGATGCTGAAATTGTATATACCTATTTCTTTTCATGACAGAGAACAATAACTTCACTCTCAAAACAAAGCAATAACTTCACTCTCAAAACAAAGCTAACATTTTAAGCCTTTTCCTTTTCATTTTTTAATAAAGACATCATTCATCTCAGGAAAAAATTATCCTCAGCCACTAGACCTCAGGAATGATTAGACTTCAAGAAATGGGAATGAGGACAGCACTGCGGGCAATGGCCATAAGACCTCTGCTATTTTTTTTTTCAACAAATTTCATACCTTGATATGCTAGTAAACCTGTCAACAAACTAACAAGTCAATTAATCCTAACCCACTACTATTATCTCTACCATTAACATTCACATCTTTGTTACAGTCAACATTAGACACAAATACATGTCATTGTAACTGTTAAAGAAACAAGTCATATGAGCACCAAAGGCTTACTAATGTGTATCTAATTAATGATGAATTCCGAGTTATCTGCAGTATTCGATACACTATCTTCAATGCTACTATGCCCAAACTTTGGAATTCTTGCATCTTACAGTCCTAATGAAAATAATAGGGCATCACAAAACAGCGAAAGTTCTTTGGCTTTATCTCATATAGTACAGCATGGCATAATAATAAAAATGGGGCCCACTCCACATACAAAAGACCACAAAATACATATGCAGTGTATAAAGATTCTCTAATGAAATAATGTAAGCAGTATATATATATATATATATATATATATATATATATATATATATATATATATATATATATATATATATATATATATCTATCTATATATATATATATGACACATGACTCTAAAGTCAAAGACAAACTGCTAAAAACATCAAGACTATTCCTCTAAATTTCTAAAAGGTAGCCCCCAGACAGTAAAAGCAATTAATAACACCAACAAAATATTAAACTTACTGTATTTGTTTGTTTTCTTCTCCACAAGTTCCTTTTGATGCATTCCCAACATACTGCTGTTTTGCAATAGCTTTTCGCATCAAATCCTCCCTGCAAGATGGATACTCTGAATGAAACACTTTCCAAGAGTAAATAGGCATTCAAGTAACCACAGTTAGTTAAAACTCCACACAGGAATTGAAAGTAATAAAAAAAACTTTACACAAGCTACATTTGTATGTTATATATTATGACCCAACTAGTTCCTGGAGGCAGAAACAGAAAATGACTTTTAATTAACAACAGCCTCCAAACACCTCTTTAAAAGTAAGGGTGGCAGCTATATTCCTTTAAAAGAAAAGAAAAAAAAAACTAAAAACAACTTTACTTGCCTCCAATATTTCAATCCTTCATATAGTGTTGCAAGGGCGAATATACCAATCATGGACCCAATAAGACCACCTACGTCGCTTATTGACCACCAATCAAATAAAATTACCTCATCGTAGCCAAAGTGGAAGGACATCTGCAATGGGATGGTTAAACTTTGAATTATCACCAGAATACAAGCCAATAAACATTTATATTTATGTTCCTTGTTAACAGAACAGTACTTCATTCTTACCAAACACAAGTGAGGCATAAGAGCAAAGAAAAAAAATTAAATTTCCTAGCAGAACACAAACAGGGAACAGCTGAAATGGAAGGGGACATTTCCCTGCAATATTTCACAAAATAATCATGTCCCTGTTACTTCCCCAATTTTCCTTATTACAGTAGAAATATAATGATAAATAATTACTGATTATTATTATTACAGCAGTTATGTTTTTTGACAGCTGGCAGGCTTAGAATCAGTTCTTTACCTAAGCGGTTTTTTAAACTCAATAAAGATAAAGCCTCTCCCAGATCAGGAATAATTATATATGAAAACCAGAAATCATATAAAGAAAGATAAATGCATACTGACCACTAAAACTGTGATGCCAATGAGTGTTAATGATTGCTGACTACTATATCTAACTCTAAATTTCTTTATACCCATTAAAATATCAAAGAAAATTACACAGATGAATGAATACACATAATCTAACAAATGAAACATTAAGCCAGAGAACAATAAAATCTACTCTGCATATGCAAGAAAAGAATATTTAGTTATTTTAAGGGGGGAGGTGTAAAATTACGAGATTACTAATGAATGGGGAATCAATCTGCTCATCACCACTAAACCTGCTTTGTCAGTATCCCAAACCACTATATCAACAATCCTTGCCTGATTACCAGCAACCCTACATTCCACATCCATGACCTTGTTATATCCCTAACAAAAGATGGATATGCTGCTTACACTCATGCCTCCCATGGAATCATTTCCTGAGCATCCCATGTGGTGCATGCCATGCATGCCACCCATTTTGGGCATGGGCATGTCCATATCACCGTGATCTGAATGGTCCATGGGGTCCATTGTTCCATGATTTGAGTGGTCCATTCCACCATGACCTGAGTGGTCCATTCCACCATGACCTGAGTGGTCCATTACACCGTGGCCTGAGTGATCCATTTCTTTGATGAGGTTGAAACCTTAACAGTTGTTACAGCTAATGCACGTTATCTGCAACAAAGAAAAAGACAAAATATATAAATCAGCATAAAACCAGAAAATGCCTTTGTGTATAACAGTAGGTAGCTACATAATAGATTATGGATTTGTTCATCAAAGAACATTAACTTCATCAACCTATACTTCGACTGGCCTGGCAATATTTTATCAACTTGGTGTTTGTCGCACTTTTACCTTCAGCTCTGATACAAAGAGCTCAGATACAGTTTAATTTTTTTTTCTGGATCAATCAGCCCAATCCTTTTTTCTCATTTTCTTATGATAACGTGACTCTCATCATCTACATGGTACTTGTAACACTTGGAAATATTCTAAAATTAAAACACACATAGCTGATAGATAGACTGATTGGTTGGTTTCATGAAACTGACAAAAACACCAACACTGGATATGTTTCGGTATCAATAGTAAGGACTACAAACTGGGGACATTTTTATATGATTTTGATTCACAAAACAGTTCAATCCCTAAATGCTTTGAAAAAACTTCCACACCTCACATTATTATCATCATTATTGTTATTATGCATAAGATTATTATGAATAATAATAATAATATTTATTATCATTATCATTATTCATAAGATGAACCCTATTCATATGGAACAAGCCCACCAAAGGGGCCATTGACTTGAAATTCAAGCTTCCACAGAATATGGTGTTCATCAGGAAGAAGTAAGAGGAAGTAAGGGAAATAAATCGCATATTAACTTACAAAGACTGGTAATGAAACTTACACAATTTCAGACCTTCTCAAGTAATGGAGACCGTGAATGAAAATTATTTTGCTGATCTTACAACTGACACATTGGCAAAAGATGAATTGTGACCAGTGGGTTAAACACACATGACTTATACGTGATCAAAAATTAAAGTCTGACAAGCTGGATGTGCAGCCTCGAGATGTATCGGATATCTGATTCTGTATCCGCATCCGCATCAGCACTGACAATTTCTTAACATCAGCATCCGCATTAGCATTGCAAGCAACATCCACATCCACAGTTTGAGAATGCGGATATGAGGATATCACCCCCCGCTCAGTGTTCAACAGTTCATAATCATACATTATAGCAAAAAGTAATTTTATTTTGCTAAATTTGGCATTTACGGTTCATTATATAGAATACATGACACAATTACAAATTTCATACATTATATAATATAAAAGTACCTATGTTATAGCATATTTGTTTTAGCTCTGTTATAGCATATTTGTTTTAGCAATTTCATATCATTTACAGCAATTGTAATCATAGAGCAGGGGTATTGCATTTTTTGGGGAAATTCTCTCTCTCTCTCTCTCTCTCTCTCTCTCTCTCTCTCTCTCTCTCTCTCTATTATATATATATATATATATATATATATATATATATATATATATATATATATATATATATATATATATATATATCTTGCAAAGAATGGCTTTGAGTTTTGTTACCATTATCATGCAATGAGCATGAAATAAACTTGTGCTAAAACAACTAAAATGTTCGTGTATTGCTGATACTGTTTGTATGCCAACATGAAAGTACACACACACACTCATACATGAGTATTAATTATGTTTTTACTTTCAATTAGTACATCAAATATTGTGGTAACACATAATTTTGAATTATATTTGGCTGAAAATTGTCTTCAACAATTAAATATATCTAAATTATTTTGATTTACAAAGTATCCGCATCCACAAATTTAAAAGACTGACATCCACATCCGCATTTCCAAATGTAAAAAAAAAAATGCCTATGAAACTCTCGGGAGAGACTGAGAGTTTCCAGCCCTGTGATTGGCTTATCAACACCCAATCAGCAGCATCATTTTCAGACATCCGATACATCTCTAGACTACAGTCACTTCGTGTTGGCATTTTTGCCACAGTGTACTGCATGTACAATTGCAGCCCATCATAGCCACTTGCAGTGCAGTGCGTCTGTGTATGTAGTATGGTACTTCGCAAACACGTCAGCTATAACTGTTATAGACTACATCCTAATGAGTCAAGCTTAGTCATCGTGCCATTCTTACTGAAACGATTATAAAAATATTTCCGAGATAAACGGATATAGCTGAGAGAGATTTGGTATGGCATACTGATAATAGAACTACCATGTCATCGGCACACACACACACACACACACAGAGAGAGAGAGAGAGAGAGAGAGAGAGAGAGAGAGAGAGAGAGAGAGAGAGAGAGAGAGAGCTGGTGTAACATACTACCATTATAACTACAGAGATTTACAGAAAGAGAGAGAATATATCACTAATGAGAGAGAGAGAGATGATGATGTCACGTTTGTATCTATATATAGCATAGAAATACAAATCACGCTCTGCACTCATATCAACCACAATATAATCACTACTATGGACCACAGAGCGTTGAAAAGTTCTGAAAACATTAGATAACGAACAAGCGGTTTTCACACGACGCGGGAAAAACGCAACCAGACCTCTGAAAGATTCACACCAGCAACGATCCATCGGAGTGCGTATGTACCGATAATGAAACAACCAATATGACAGATACGACTTGGAAAGATTTCATGTACGAACGCCAATGAAAGTTCGTGTAATTGCTATTTTTTTTATTAGTGAAATTCCAATGAATTTCAAATTAAAATCTGACGTCCGATTGTTTAGCGGATTTCGCGCCCTGAAGCATGTTTAACGAACGAAAGTCGAGGTAATTTCGTGTCAGGAATATACACATATCAACGTCCACTGCACCTCGTACAGTAATGAATACCCGTCCCCTCGGGTGGTAGCGCCGTCACTACACCTCGTTGCGGTGCACTGTAAGCATTACTTACGGCTCTTTGCAGAAACCTCTTTCCATTAACTTACTATAATGCAAACAACTCATTCATTATACGAAGTAAACGCAACAATGTGTCATTATAGGCCACGCGAAGAGGGGAGAATATCACAAATACAAACAATTATAAAATCCTTGTGTGTGTGTATATATATATATATATATATATATATATATATATATATATATATAAGCTCGCACAAACATACATAAATATACATATGCATATACATACGTACATACATGTACTGTACATACATACATACATAAGAGCGCGCGTGAATAAAGAGGCAAAGGAAACAATCACTAAAGCAACCAAGATTTATCAACCAAGTAAAGCTAAAAGCGGCAAGTGCTGGTAGAGCTTTCACTCTCACAGTGTTGCTGCTGAATCATTCTCTCTCTCACACAATCAGACTGAAGGTAGGGGGTCGGGTTGGAAGGAAGTGAGAGAGAGAGCAGAGAGAGGACGAGAGAGAGAGAGAGAGAGAGAGAGAGTTCCGAAGGGGATGGAAATTGTTTTTTTTTTTTTTGGAGGGAGGGGGGGGGGAGGGGGGGCGGGGGACGGGGCGGTCAATTGACCTCCTAGTGATCCAGACATATATCACACTCAAAAGGCATGGATGTGATTTCCGTGAACACAGGAATTCGTAAAAGAGAAAAAATAATGTATGTCATCTTGAATAAATGTAAACAATGACATAAATAAATGTAATCAAAGACAAAATAATAATTTATGTCATCTTGAAAACATGTAAACAAAGACAAAACAATGTTCAAAATACTGGTCAAAGAAAGATGGTCTAACTTTAAAACAAGCGGAAAAACACAATCAAAAGAACACTTTCTATTGAAAAAATGTGTGTGAGAGAGAGAGAGATAGATTTATCCAAACCATTGACTGTTATAAACACCAATTATCATGATCTGTTTTAACGTTCGGAATGAGGCGCCACTCTTTTCTTCCTTCCTTGCCTTTTCTCATTTTATTCAGGTCTAGACTGCATAACGGAATTCCAGTGTACATACAGACTGCAAACTTAAGTCATCCGCTGAAACTACAACACAATGAACCGGTCATCTCATTTGCATACAGACGGGGAAGCAAGTAGGCACAACTAGCTACACGCGTTCATAATCGGTACATTCACACTGAACCAGCTGGTGGCGTTTCGCGCTCAATGAAAAACGAGCTGAAAATTTATTGTATAAAATCCGACGATGACACACTTGCGAGAAGTACCGTACACAACACTCCTCAGAGTACTGCACGCGAAATCAACATTAAATTACAAAAGAAGAAAATCATTGGTCTAACTATACACCGTACATGACACAATAGCTATGCAAACTGAACTCTATTCGAACAGACGATCTCTACAACGGACATAAACAAAATCTACTGTGCAAGGTTCATAAAACTTATGAAATTATCGTGCATAGTATGAAGTAAACATGAAACAAATGACCTTACAAACTGCAAATGGCGATTAAACACGACCATCGCATAAACTGCGAGTCTACAAATACGTATCTAAGACAACAAAAGATATTATACGTACAGTTTAAAGAAGTTAAACAAGAAGAACGCCATCCTACCAAAACAACCACGTTTAAAAACAGAGCGAGGCAGACACACGACAGCGCTGAAGCACAGTGTCATTAAAACTAATTTCCACACCTTCGTAATGACTGCAAAACCTGGCTTTAATATGTATCATTCGTCCTCACTGGTTACCACCACGACCTTGCGCTCGCCGGCGAAAGTAATTCTCCGTGAACTTTAGCTTTCTCCTCTACAAAGTACGCGTCGTGAACGTCGTTTACACTAGGCAGGTTGACGGAATGACGTAAGAGTGCATTCGTGCAGTAACCATAAATATCCTGCCGTGATTGCATATTGGATGGTTTTCGTGATAAGTTTCGTAGCTTCTT
Source organism: Macrobrachium nipponense (assembly GCF_015104395.2). Taxonomy (NCBI): domain Eukaryota; kingdom Metazoa; phylum Arthropoda; class Malacostraca; order Decapoda; family Palaemonidae; genus Macrobrachium; species Macrobrachium nipponense. The sequence continues at coordinate 13,087,817 of NC_087217.1, forward strand.
TTTTTTTTTTTCAGTTGCAGTAAGTTTGTCTTACAAACTAGACCTAAAACCTTAAAATGTTTGGTCTATCAACTTTCTATAAATTAAAAATATAAAAAATAAAAAAAAATAATCACATACAAACACACACACATACACACACATATATATATATATATATATATATATATATCTATATATATATATATGTATGTGTGTGTGTGTGTGTGTGTGTGTGTGTGTGTGTGTGTGTGTGAAACAACAACGTTAGCCTAAATCAGCAGGATGGAAGGGGTGGGGGTTGGTAAGTGGGTATACTCGTAACTCACAAGTTCAATGGCTAGGAAGCAGCAGTACTGTCAGGGGGCAAAGGATATAGCCATTATAAGCCTACAAAGGCGCCTACAGCGACCACCCTCATCTGATCAATGAAGCCTGGCCTTCGCTTAAACCTGTATGAAGAGAGGGAGAGGGGGAGGGAGAACGAAGGGGAGGGGAGAAGAAGAAACTGGTTCGATTCCAGCGGCCCACAGGTTGACCAACGTGTGAATGGGTGTCAGCATTAGCTGGAGTCAGGAAAAAGGGCGTAAGAGCCAGCAACCCCATTCTTAGAGGCTTGTTGAGAACAGAGAGGCTGGTTCTACCCGGCTGGTACCCTTCTGGAAAGGGGGTAAGAGGTATATGGTGCATGTTTATGAATAAATAAATAAATGTGTATTCATATTTATGTACATACTATACATGGTGTATAATATACTTATATATATTATATATCTATATATATATATATAATATATATATATAATATACGTATAGATATTGAAAGAGAGAGAATTTCATTTTTATCAACTTTTGAAAAAAAAAAAACATAAATATTGACTAAAATTTAACTGTTGAATTATAATCAATAATTATGACCTAAAGGGTGAAGTAGGAGAAGGAAAAACATGCTTACACAAAACAAAGCCAAAACCACAGCAATGACCAGCGCCAATCCACAGGTGGCAACAAACCTTGCGGTACGCGATTGAGCAATGACCCGCCGGCTTAAGTGAGACGAACTGCAGCGAAAACAGATATGATGTCGCAACACTGGTTCAAACAACGCTCCGCCCCCCACCAAGAGGTCAATGACGCCAGCGATGGAACCACCAACGGCAAGCAAATATGAAAGGGGGATCTCATCGACTGAGGATGCAAGCTCAATCTTTTGTAGCTTGAGAGACATACCCAAAACACACACACACACACACACACACATATATATATATATATATATATATATATATATATATATATTATATCACACACATACATACACACACACACCAATGCATACACAGACTCTGCTACGAGAGAGAGAGAGAGAGCTGTAAATATAAACTAGGGTAACCTAGTAACCTATACATACAGACTGTATGATATAAAATGCAAATGAATGCATATACGCACAAATTTCGAGAGCTCAAATGGTCACCCACGGCTTTACATACAATCATACATGGAAGATGAGTTACTAGAACCCGACTTTCACCAATTAAAGATATTACGGAGATTGATACGAAATCTATACATTTAAACCTTACAAAAACACGATGCTAACTAACACACAAACATAATGGACCAACGAAAAATCACAATTATCACAATTTAAGTATCCTGAGGTTCCCAATGAACACACAAACAATCAGGAGGAAAATGACTTGGAATTAACTGCTCAAAGGGACAAATTGTAAGGTGGTGTTATTTTTTTTAAAATGCCTTTTTTTTAATTTAATAGCTATTCTGCATGTGAATCAAAATTATAAGTGGCCGGCGGTACCGATCCATTTATCACTTATAATTCGGTGATCATTCCCCATTGGGGATATTCCCGAAGTAGGATATTAAACGACATTTGTAGCTTAATGATTGTGTGTGTGTGTATACATATATATATATATATACACACACACACACACACACACATATATATATATATGTATAATATAAAATTTTTACCACATCACTGTTATGCATATACATGCAACAAGCGACAAATGTCCTTTAATATCCAATTCGCTTTACTTCTGAATTAATATATTTTCATATACGTTAACCGTAGGGGAATTTTTTAGTTGATGATAATTTCGTCCTCTCGTGGATTCGAACCAGCGCACAGAGGAGAAACCAGGACTTCAGTGACAGTACCGACTCGGTCCTGATTTCTCCTCTGTCCGCTGGTTCGAATCCACGAAAGGACGAAATTATTATCAACTAAAAAATTCCCCGTTAACATATATTAAAATATATTCATTTCGAGTGGAGCGAATTGGATATTAAAGGACATATATATGTAGCTTAATGCGCATACACATAAATATATTTACATAACTTATGTGAGAAGAGGAATCACTTTCTTTTGCAAAGACAAAATGATCTTACGTAATAGGAATGCTCGACAAGTTCCCTTTCCCTTTTCTGTATTCAAGATCGTCTACAGCTTTCCATTTCTCCCCGAGTGTGGGACGCACAGGACGCCATGGAATGTCTCCACATCCCATTAAACCTCGCACCCCCCCCCTCTCTCTCTCTCTCTCTCTCTCTCTCTCTCTCTCTCTCTCGTTTTCAGATAATATCATGGAAAAGTATAACTCTGACTTTTTCACGTTTTACTTATTTGAAATTCCTGAGTTCAAAGGGCAGTTGATGGCATAAATAAATGGAAATTAATAAAAGCAATAACAATAACATTATCAGCACCTGCATCTTGCGCTCTAACACCTGAATTAACCTCTAAACTAACATGCAATTTCATCGTTTACAAGAAAAAAAAACACACTGACCTAGAAACACAAGTGTTCTCACGGTGAGACTGCTCCACCGAACCTGACAACCAGTTTATGTAAAAGGTAGCAAGGTCAATAGTGCTACCAAATTATTTGATATTGACCAAGGCTTGTTTTTGTGTAGCTAGAATGATCTTTTCCCAGATTATTTCAGAGATGTAGTTTTACAAATATTTCAGAAAAATAAATTTGACAATGAGTAAAAAGAGTTGACCCATATGACCCATTCGGTGCTAAATTATGAAATATTGGGTTACTTTTCCAGATCTTTACATCTGAATGTATTTATGTATTTACCCAAGTACATTTGCTGTCCATAAAGGAGAAGGCATTACAGACTTTTATACGACTTTCTTCGTTTAAAAATATAAAAATCACCAGCCTCGGTATATCTGCACTAAAAAGAAGAAAGTGAAAGAATGCATCTAAGCCAAGTCACATTTTATGAAAAAAAAAGAATGATTCTCGTGATCAACAATATCTCCATCATCAAATGCTGCCTCACATCACGATAACACATAGACAACATTTCTGATCACGTCTACAGATGCTCTGCATCAGACGCGATGGCATTTGTTGGGGGTTTCCATGGTGTTAGTAGCACAGTAACTTTCTTCTCCTCTCTCTCTTTCTATAATTCCCTTATTTCATTAATGTAACTCTTTTGTGATTTGTACGACGCGAGTGCACGCAAGCACTCACACACAAAACTCTCCGTAACCACTCCTTCTCGTTAAGACAAGTGATACATTAAACTCTGTGTGTGTGTGTGTGTGTGTGTGTGTGTGTGTGTGTGTGTGTGTGTGTGTGTGTAACCACTCCTTATTCAATAAATGTTAGGACAAGTGAGACATTACACACTCTCTCTCTCTCTCTCTCTCTGGCAGGGTATCCATGCACAGGTTTACCTGTCAGTCTGCCTGTTATCGTAACTGACGTTAAGACGTACGTGTGGACGACAGTTTGTGGGCGGAGTCAGTCCACTCACCAGAACTGATGGAGTCGAATGACCTATAGTTCTTTCGATCGACTGAAAGATAACCAACCAACAAAGACGATTTCATGACAGTTCGCCGCTGGACTTTGCCTGGGGAGGTTCTCAGCCGCTCGGACCAGAATATGAATAAATTATGTATAGGC
>NC_087217.1:13094263-13109263 GCF_015104395.2 Macrobrachium nipponense
CCACCTTTAATCAGTTTTCTGAATACTAGAATTCTACGAAACAACTGACCAGTATTCCCGAAACTAAGACATATATGAATATCATAGAGTCAGAATATAATATATATAATATAATAATATAATTATATATAATATATAATATAATATATATATATATACATATATATACAATTATATATATATAAAATTTCTCCTTTAGTAATCATCCACTCATTTAAATCACGCAACACTCGAACAGAGTTGTTTAGGTTGGGCATTTTGTTATCGAAGCAATCACTCAGAACGAGAATGGGATCTCGCCATAAAATAGAAAGCACAGTGACCCGTGTGCCCGGCGTAGCTCCTCTGGTCAAAACTTTCCCCCGACAATTTCAATCAACCTCATTCTTCCACCACCGGGGGGCGGGGAGGGTAGTTGGTGCCGTCAGTGCACCTCAGTGCGGTGCACTGTCAGCCGTACTTAGGATTCTTTGCAGCGTCCCTACGACCCCTAGCTGCGACTCCTTTCATTCCATTTTGCTGTACCTCCGTTCATATTCCATTTCTTCCTTCTTACTTTCGATCCTCTCGTAATAATTGATTCATAGTGCAACTGCGAGACTTTCCTCCCGTTACACCTTTGTAACCCTTCACTCTCCATTTTCCTTTCAGCGGTGAATGACCTCTTAGGTCCCTTTGCCTTTAGCCTAGATTTTAAACTCTACTCGCCAATTCCACCTTCATCTTCCCTTCATCAATCCGACTCCCTTCTTTCTCCACAACTTCCTTCTACGTTAATCGATCATACTACCTTCCCTCCTCCATCATCAACACGTAACTCAACCAATGCCTCCCCCAACCCACTGCACAAATCACTCACACCTCTCTTCCTCCTCCACTCTCACCCTCTTCCGCCAAAACAAAATCGAACTTCATTTAAACCAATCAACGGCGTTCCTAACACCACCCACGACCAACTCCACCAATCTAACTCCCCCAAACACCTCCATCCTTATCCCTCAAACACCTCCATCCTTTTCCGTCAAACACCTCCACCCTTCTCCCTCAATCAACCCCAACCTTCCCCATCTTCACAACCACTTCGACACCTCCTCCACTCATCAGTGCCACCCCAGTCAAAACCCCCTTCTCTAACTCCGATTCTTTCCATCCACCAATTTCAGCCTCCGTCCTTACAAGCAATCAGTTACGGGTGCTGGCACAAGGTCAGCTTCATCTAAAACAACAACAACCTTACTAGCCACAGTTCTCTACCTATTATCAATAACTGTTCTTCCGCCTTTCTTCCACGAACAACCCAGGTGTCTCTTCTCTAATCAGAAAGCTAGTTTTAATTTGCTAGTTAAGTTTACCTGTTCCAGACTGCAACACGATCCCCATGGTATGTGGACCCAATGTGGGATACGCCAGAGAGAGAGAGAGAGGAGAGAGAGAGAGAGAGAGAGAGAGGGGGGGGGGGGGGGGGGGCAAAAGCATGGCCTGATACCCTGAATAGAACAGGCCAATCTTGAGAAAAACTTGCGGATGAGAAGTGGAAAAAGTTGCTGGTCTGTTAACTGACGCAGTAACCGCCATTGCACACATATTGAAGATGTTTATCTAGCAAAACCAAAGATACCAAGATTAATATAGACCTCTTCTTCCACCTTAAACAGGTAAGTTTTGGTAAAAGCGAACTGATAAATTACTGGAAATTCTTTCCACATCCTTAATACGTAAGAATGACAGTTTTGAAAGAGCGAACTGGTAAATTGTTGACCACTTTATCCAAAGCTTTAATATGTAAAAAAAGACAGTTTTGAAAAAGTGAGCTGGTACATTATTGAACATCTTATCACCACGTTTTGAAAAATCGAACTCGTAAATTGATGACCATATCATCCACATCTTTTATAACTAAGACTGAGTTTTGACAAAGCGATCTGGTGAATTGTTTAATATAATATCCACATCTTTTAAACTTAAGACTGACAGTTTTGACGAAGAGAACTGGTAAATTGTTGCTGGTAAATTGTTAACATCTTATCAACATTCTTAATACGCAGAAATGATAAGACTCCTACAGTGCTACTTTTCATTATTAATCAGCTCGAGAGAGGTAGCATCCATGTATTTCTACCTGACAGAAAAGAAATCTGACCTATTTTTCAAGTTTCACAAAGGGAGATTCACACGCCCACCAGCACGCAACCACACAGGAGAAACGAAAGGGAATCCATTGCTGCTCTTTCAGGCTCTTTGAGTAAAAAAAAAAAAAAAAAAAAAACACACAAAAAGCTTAAATAGAAAAGAATAGAGAATTTAGGCCAAAGGCCAAACGATGGGACCTGAGGTCAATCAGCGCCGAAAAAGGTTTGAAGGCTGTAACAGGAGGAATGCTCAGCGGTTGCACAAGGAATCATTTATTAGGAGTGTGAGGAAATTGTGACTGAAGAAAGAGAATATGAACGGAGGTACACTAAAAGGAATGAAAATGGGTGCAGCCATGGGCCGAAGGGGCACTGCAAAGAACCATTAGTAATTCATACAGTGCACTGCATGAGGTGTACTGAAGGTACTACCCCACCTCCCCTTACAGGGGAAAAATAATCAAGTTACACTGAAGAGCGTACGATCGAAGCCACACATAGAAACACAAGAAGAAAAGGAAGAGCGTGAACCTTTTTTTTTTTTATCAGAATTTTAGTTCCTCCGCACTTGAAGGATTAACCAAGTGCACACATCAAGTGCATTTCAAAAACCTCTTAAGCTTTGCATGACAATCCTTGAACAGAACGACTGCTGCTATAGTAGATTCACATCACCCGTGCATCTGATTGGCTGTTGATAAGCCAGTCACAGGGCTAGAAACTGTCTCTCGAGAGAGTTCTCATAGACAGGATGTATGATCCACCTCTCCTGAGGGATACTTATGAAAGACGTATCCCTCAGGAGAGGTGGAACATACATCCTGTCTATGTGAGCTCTCTCTCGAGACTGAGAGTTTCCAGCTCTGTGATTGGCTTATGACCAGCCAATCAGGAGCGTCGTAAGGGACTGACCTAGACATCAGACGCACGGGTGAATGTACTGTAGTTGCTTTGACTTTTGAATTTTCCCCGGCTTTTGTTTTCCCCGCGACTCTATTATTCAATCGTCAGAGATTGGCACCAATCTGTATTCCGTTATTCCGTTTTCCTTCAGTTTATTTATTCACTTCAGGCCTAGGCAACATAAATTCATTGATGTCCTTCAATAGGGCAAACAAACTTACATAAATAAAGTGTATTTACATCATCGTGTATATATATATATATATATATATATATATATATATATATATATATATATATATATATATCCGCACAGCAGTCAACATACAAGTCTACAGTCTAGTTTGTATTACATGAAGCCTAATAATATAAGGAACTCACCAGTATCGACTGATCAAGACAATACAACGACCAATGAGACAGACAAAGCCATAAAAAAGGCCATTTGAAGAATTACAATGACTACTCCCTTCCGTCTTAGTATTTGCCCTTGAGGAATAATACCCTCTGCTATAATAAAAAACAAAAACTCACTAATAGGCCAATATTCGACCCAAACAGAACGAGGGGGGAGGGGGGGGGGGGCTTAGTTAGAAATCGAGTATACAGCTGACTTTAGCACTGGATTGAAAGAAGAGGTAGAGAGATAGGCCGCATGCAGAAAGATCTATAACCTGTCAGATTTTATAGCAACATAAAACTTAAGAATGGGACACCTCAACGAAGTAATCCCCACTCTACAGGAATGAAAATAGTATACTGATATGTATGAATGTATGAATAGATGCATGTCCAATTTAAAGCTAAATGTGGTAGCATCACATCTGCTATCTTATTCTCACTCACTTTGATCAATTATACATAAACACATTATATATATATATATATTATATATATATATATATATATATTAGTGTGTGTGTGTGTGCTAGCACGCAAGATGTGCATGTATTACATTCTAAATGACTTAATATGATAACGGTATTATGAGCAGGGATAAAAAAAAAATTCTGTAATTTCAACTCGATGCGGTGGGAATGTTTTAACTATTACATCTAGCGATAAATCTCCACTTAACTGAGTATCATGCAATAGGACTTGTATCACTTGTATGAGTTAAAAATTAGTTCATATCAATTTTATGGAAATCTGCATTATTACACAATGTATCTCTACTGGCAATTTTGTTATGAGCGCATGACGTGGTTTATATGATAATCTACACTGAATATTTATGTACACAATACATGCGTATAGAAGACATACATGTGTGTGTATGTATATATATATATGTATGTATATATATATGTGTGTGTGTGTGTGTGTGTGTGTGTTTATATGTATGTGTATATATATATATATATATATATATATATATATATATATATAATATATATAATATAATATATATATAAATATAATATATATATATATATATATATATATATATATATATATATGTGTGTGTGTGTGTGTGTGTGTGTTTTATATGTATATATGTATAAATATATATAAAAAATCTACATTACTTCCACACTTCTAAGTTATATGTATAAACAATTACCTCTATATCATATGAATATATGTATAGATATGCATGTATAAAAGTATGTATGAATGTATATGTATATACATACTATACAAAAAGCTCTAGTGACGATTTGTCGGTGAACTCTCCCAACTGGAACGATATGGTTCCGTTCACTTTGCACAATTTGGTAGGCGGATCCATATAAGAATGACTTTTCTGATGCCAGAGCCGATAAGATGGGTTTGGTCTGCAGCATCCTGCTTAACATGAGTCTCGTTTGCCTTTGTTCTTGTGATTTCTATTCTTTCTCTTGTGTGGGAGAGCACCTGTGAGTGACAGTTCTGACAGTTTCTTACTGTTGGGTTGCAATGAGTTGAAATGACAATGTGATCTCGGTAAGGCAAAGGAAATATTCAAACGTGAAGGGCGGCCATTATTTTTCCAACAGAGGCAAAGACCAAAAATGCATCGTCACGCGATGATTCTTTTCCTAGCTGGGTACCACTTTAACTTTCAGGTTGACATGACGTAAGCTGTCCAGAAATAGGACTGTTTTCGTTGGGACGCTTATAACAGGTGTCTGGGAAAGAGGGAAAATATGACTGATATCCTGGAAGATGACCTGGCGTCACAACTATCAGGGTCACTGACGACGAAAAGATAGAGAAAGAGAGAATAAACTTACAACAGAAGAAAAATATACCATCATAAGTATAAATAAAAAAATAATTATTTTTAAAAAATACTCATAGTAGCACGAGTCTTGAAATGTAGAAACACATTCACAGTTATGTCTGGGTAGATCGAACAGACTCCAGGAAGATCTCCATAGAAATTAAAATTTTTCTTTAAATATCTATCCATACATAACTTTGGATTTGTTTCTCCCCCCAAAAAATGAGAATTACTGAAGAATAGTCATAGAAAATTTTCATGTCATTAACGTAATATTCACTAGTTTTCAAAGGTAAACAAACATCTTATAAAAAAAGGTCAGACTCACTTAAGCTCTGGTAATTGTTTCTATTCCTTAACTGCCAAGCACCTGCGGCGAATCGGGCTCAGGTGATTAGACAAATAGGAGGTGTAAGTATTCATTCATTACCCACATTATTACATAGCAGACCCTTACCAAATCATAAGAACGCGTCATACACGGGAAATGATTACACTCTCGTCATCCATCCTCAACCTCCGCAAAAGTGATGGATCATGGACCTTAGGCAAAGCGTGACGTCATTAACAAAATACTCATCCGCTCTTAAACATATAGTTTCCTCCAGTTATTAATAAATTTACTATTGAATAAATGACTTAGTAAAACCGTCGAAAAACAAATAAACAACAAACGAATACAGAATACAGTGACAATTTAACAGAGGGTATGCAATCACAAAATTATATTGTTGTAGGCGAAGTTGCAAGGGCTGCCAGCTGTACGATGGATGACCTTGGGATGGATCAGGATAGCCAATTTGTTCAAGTACCACAAGTCACAGCGACTGACATTCCAAAAATTGATGGTATACAGTACATGAGAATGGCCATACTCGGATAGAGGACCAAGTAAATTTTTTTAAAGAATGTGGAAACTTGTTTTTTTACCGGTTTGTTATAAGCGTATGAATGAAAAAGCTTTGGTGCAAGACTGAATGTACAAATAATGAATACTTATGAAATCGTGCGTTAATCTCTCTCTGTCTCTCTCTCTCTACGGCATCGACGTAGTTCCAGCACATACATACAGGCAGACAAATATAATTTATATATATCTATACTATATATATATTATTATATATGTGTGTGTGTGTGTGTGTGTGTGTGTGTGTGTGTGTCTGTCTGTCTGTATAAGTGCTGGAACTACAGCTGTTGAGATCATCGATACCGTAGAGAGACCTTACCTTACCTTACATCTTGTTCGGGTTGCCCCAGGTCCCTCAGTGTGAGGCACCTCTAATGTCTACCAGAGAGTTGCTAGTACATCTTCCGGTATATTTTGCATCTTCCAATCTTGGATGGTCTGGGATGCAGTTTAGATATTTGTCGAGCTTATTCTTAAACACATCTACGCTCACTCCTGATATATTCCTCAGATGAGCTGGCAACGCATTGAATAGACGCTGCATTATCGATGCTGGTGCGTAGTGGATTAATGTCCTGTGTGCTTTCCTTATTTTTCCTGGTATAGTTTTGGGCACTATTAATCTACCTCTGCTTGCTCTTTCTGATATTTTTAGTTCCATGATATTTTCTGCTATTCCTTCTATCTGTTTCCATGCCTGAATTATCATGTAGCGTTCTCTTCTCCTTTCTAGACTATATAATTTTAAGAATTGTAGTCTTTCCCAGTAGTCAAGGTCTTTAACTTCTTCTATTCTAGCTGTAAAGGACCTTTGTACACTCTCTATTTGTGCAATATCCTTTTGATAGTGTGGGTACCATATCATATTGCAATATTCAAGTGGACTACGAACATATGTTTTATAAAGCATAAAGAGAGAGAGAGAGAGAGAGAGAGAGAGAGGAGAGAGAGAGAGAGAGAGAGAGAGAGAGAGATTAACGTACGATTTCATAAGTATTCATTATTTGTATGTATGTATGATGATGTATGTATGTATGTATGTATGTATGTATATGTATATGTCATACAGAAGAACGTCAGAATCATCATAAACAATAAATGTCAACATAGAGAGCGACAATTGTTTCCCTATTAAAAAAAGTATTATTTTCGCGTTATTAGCACTCATCTAGAATACCACAAATTACAACGAGTTAATTTGAGTTATGTATGTATGTATGAATGTATGTATTATATAATATATATATATATATATATATATATATATATATATATATACTATATATATATATATATATATATATATACATATATATATATATATATATATATATATATATGTATATATATATATATAAAAGACAGACCGGAGAAAAAAAAAATACGAAGAAAAGTATAAAACAATTTCGTAATATATTTTAATCTAAAATATTTAAGTCCGACAATAACAACTGAACTCGGAGCATTCTTATCTGTACGATTACTATCGAGACGAAAGGAACGGCGTCTATGTTTGATTGCTTTTATTTCATATTTAAAAGATAAAATGAGACAGTGTTGGATACTTAAATGTTACAACAATTGAAGTGTTTATCTGTAACGCCCCCCCCCCCCCCCCAATTAGTGGTCTCGCTCAGTTTTGTGGCATGATGACTGATTGCCCAATTAGAATATACTGGCATTTCCATCGATATATATATATATATATATCTATATATATAATATATATATATATATATATATATATATATATATCGATGGAAATGCCAGTATATTCTAATTGGGCAATCAGTCATCATGCCACAAACTGAGCGAGACCACTAATTGGGGGGGGGGGGGGGGGGGGCGTTACAGATAAACACTTCAATTGTTGTAACATTTAAGTATCCAACACTATCTCATTTTATCTTTTAAGTATGAAATAAAAAGCAATCAAAAATAGACGCCGTTCCTTTCGTCTCGATAGTAATCGTACAGATAAGAATGCTCCGAGTTCAGTTGTTATTGTCGGACTTAAATATTTTAGATTAAAATATATTACGAAATTGTTTTATACTTATCTTCGTATTTTTTTTCCTCCGGTCTGTCTTTTAGATTTAGATATATTACGAAATCATTCCTACTTTTTTTCGTATTTTCCTTCCTACAGTCTATTTTTTAGATTAAGATAAGATATGTTACGAAATCATTTTCTACCTTTCCTCGTATTTTCCTTCCTACAGTGGGCAGAGTAATTTGTCAAAAATTTATTCAGCTTATCCTGATGCACGTTCAGTATATAGTATGTTTGGGGACATGAATCTTTATTTTTTCTTTTATGTGCCAACTTAATGAAAAAACTTGAATATGTAGTATTAATAAAATACTCTATAAAATGCATTAACAGTACTAGTATTGAAGTTAAGTATGAAAAAACATATATAAACAGTACTGTACGTATTTACTTTGCGTTTACGAAGTTGAGTTTACGAACAAAATGAATTTGAATTAGTTTGTAAGCAGAGGAGCATCTACACACACACACACACACACATATATATATATATGTGTGTGTGTGTACATACACACGTATTTATCTATATATGAAACAGTGCAAGCATTCACTGTTTTTAAACATTACACACATAAAAAAAAAGCAAACACACACACATTTATATATATATATACACATAAACACACACACACACACACACACACTATACATGAGTAATATTCTGTAACCACGCAGTCGACTCTTCACTTGCCCAGGTAAACCGGAAGTGGAGCCAGCAGTCCAGAAAATAGTCCTCAGCTTCCACAGAGTCGGCCAGCCCAAATGCAGTCATAGTTGCAACTGCTGACGTTGTTGCTCATGCCGATTAGATTGTTAACTTCTCTAGTCGTCAAATTGGGCGATACGCAATAAAAAGACGTAATTGAAGAGAAGATAAAAATACATCTTTAGGGATCTCTCTCTTTCTCTCTCTCTCAAATTCAATATATAATTACTATTCTCTCTCTCTCTCTCTCTCTCTGGCAATCCCAGAACTCTCATGACCCAGTAGTAACATGTTAAAATAATTCTCTTGACATACTCTCTCAATCTCTCTCTCTTCTCTTCTCTCTCTCTCTCTCTCTCTCTCTCTCTCTCTCTCTCTCTCAATAACAAATATCAATGTTAAAATATTTTTTCTCTTGTCTGCAATACGAAAACTACTGTAAAAGAGACTCTCTCTCTCTCTCTCTCTCTCTCTCTCTCTCTCTCTCTCTCTCTCTCTCTCTCTCTCTCTCTCTCTCTCTCTCAATAACAAATATCAATGTTAAAATACTTTTTTCTCTCGCTTGCAATAATGAAACTAGTGTAAAATCGACTTCCTCTCTCTCTCTTCCTCCTCCCTCTCTCTCTTCTCTCTCTCTCTCTCTCTTCTCAATTAAAAATATCAATGCTAAAAATACTTTTTCTCTTCGCTGCAATAATGAAACTAGTGTAAATCGACGCTCTCTCTCTCTCTCTCTCTCTCATCTCTCCTCTCTCTCTCTCTCTCTTCAATAAAAAATATCAATGTAAAATACTTTTTTCTCTCGCTTGCAATAATGAAACTAGTGTAAAATCGACTCTCTCTCTCTCTCTCTCTCTCTCAAATACACATAAGACAAACCATTTCGAAACTCTCCTGAAATAACACACCTAAAGAACTCTACGTGGCAACCTGTATGAGACCCCAGCAAAAAAACTATGAGATTCATTGTAATTAATATTCATCCATGATCTCCCATTGGTTTAACGGCACTGGCGTAATGTTGAGTATACACTACTGAGCACCAAGGGGGGAGGAGGAGGAGGAAGGAGGAGGAGGAGGAGGAGGAGGAGGAGGAGGAACAAGGAAACGCATCAGCATTATCCAACTCGCCCGATGACCCCCCAGACAAGGCTGCCCACCTTCACTCCAGGAAAGAACGACCCACTGATGGCGACTTCAGTAACTGTTCAGGAAATAGCAGCCTCGAAAAATGTGAATAATGATCTGATCCATAAAACTAACTTTTCATTTACATTGCCAGAGAATTCAGTGGACAGAATTCTGTCAGTTCAAAGGACAACTAACTACTACAGCTTGACGAGCCAATGAAATCAATTGATCAATGGTAACATATTATAAATGTCAATATATCAGTTCTGGAAACATGAAAATGAAAGCGACTACTTTTTTATATATTAATAACAAACAAACAAACATACCATCAGAAAATTTAACAAGAATTAAATCACATCCCATGATAATTAAACATAAAAAAGATCAACCGATTAACGATACCGGAAGTGACAAAAAATTCTAAAATATTCAGATATCGTAACGTATTATTAAATACCGGTAAATACATAAAAAAAGCTTGATAAAATTCTAAATCTAACAGCATGAATAAATTTTAAAAAATTACTTTTAAATGCAGATGACTAAATTGCTACAGAAATGTAGGTGACACGTGTGTCATCACTCGTACCATTCTGACCCTTCAAACATGACACCTGCTAAGAGACCAGGCACTGTACTATAAATGGTACGAGAGAGAGAGAGAGAGAGAGAGAGAGAGAGAGAGAGAGAGAGAGAGAGAGAGAGAGAGAGGCATCTTTTATGTGAGATATAATTACGAAACATAGGTTATACTTTCATCAGAGAGAGAGAGCGGGAGAGAGAGAGGAAGATTTTATGCGAGATATAAATACAAAACATAGGTTACACTTTCATCAGAGAGAGAGAGAGAGAGAGAGAGAGAGAGAGAGAGAGAGAGAGAGAGAGAGCAGTTTTAATGCGAGAGGGTTAATTTCGAGATATGTTTCACTTTCATGAGAGAGAGAGAGAGAGAGAGAGAGAGAGAGAGAGAGAGAGAGAAGAGAAATGTGTTACACTCTCCCATCAAAGGCAGGAAACGGTTCTCAGATGAGCCAAGGAATGACAATCTCTTGTCATTCTGCGCAACCTGAACTTCACCTTCTGTCAGCTCCAACTGTGCAGTCTCGGCACACGAATGCTTTGTCAAACAGGTAAGATCTCATAAGATCACATTAGTTTCCACTGAATAATTCAAAATGATGAACTATCTGCTTTTTAGCGATCACATTTCGTTACTGCTATTGCTACGGTAGTGTTGCTTTTATTTTGAGAATTTTCATAAGGTGTTTTAGCTAAAATAAATTTAATTCAGAAAAATTAAATGCACTCTGTATATACTGAACCTGTATACACACATTTGCGTTTATAGGCAAACCTTTATTTTTTCCCATTGTTACTGCTATTATTACGCTGGTGTTGCTTTCATTTTGAGAATTTTCATAAGGCGTGTTAGCTCAAAACAAGTTTTTTAAGAAACATTAAACATACTCTGTGCATACTGAACATGTACACACTTGCGTTAATACACAAAACTTGGCTTCCATACATATCTCAAGTTTCTCCTCAATCTTTTGCAAAAACCCAATCTGTGACTAACGTTTCTCTTCGTACTATTATAATATTCATTAAATTTTTCCCCTTATATATACTTGTAAGAATCAACCGATTTCATTCTACCACCATCCAAATCAAACATCGCTGATCCACTTTCCGAGCTTCTACATACACACATATGACTTTCCTCATCAATACATCAGTAAAAATAATACATAACCATGTCGACATCCGTCTCAGAAAGACTCACCAAACCAGCCACTCTCCCACCTACATGTCCTAACGGGCTGAACTTCTTTCCTACAAAATTTAAATAACTTTTATCAACTCATCTTCTACACCATAAACCTGACCACTCCACACTGTCACTATCGATTCTATCAAAGCTTTTAGCAGGTCTATGTGTGCTACATTCAGCCACTTCATTTGATTTTCAAACATTATTTTTTTAAGAAATGCTTGATCCGCACACCTTGTTCCTCTCTTAACAATGCTATGTGGTACGGATAAGTTGCTAAATCTAAATCTTGCCTTACACCCTGCAGGGTATACTATATGCCCTTTTAATTCTTCTCGATCACTTTCACCCGTATCCAAAGGAACATATGTTTCTATCCATATTCCGTCGGAACCTCTCCTACATCACACTTACCTTACCCACACTGGTCAGCCACCCAATCAAGGTTTCATCACCATGTCACAGCAGATCACCTGTGAACTCCTCAACCCTCAATGTCTCTCCATCCTTTACAAGTCAAATCCCCCACAATCACTTCCAAAGGGATTCTCAAACTTCAGCTAAGCCTCTTCCATTTTCGCATCATTCAGCTCTGCTTCTCTTCTACCCTCCACACTAAACCAATCTTCCAAATAATCCATCCGACCCGGGTCACCATTCACTCCCGATGAATGGTGACCCGGGTACAGCTTATTCCGAATTGACATTTTTTTTTCTTATTCCGAATTCCATTCGCTCACGAACCTTTTTCTCCGGACTTCATTGTCTGTGCAAAAAAAAATCTAATCTCTCTTAAGTTCTTCCTCATATTCATATCTTTATTTCCTTACTTGCTATAGTAGATTCACATCAACGGTGTATCTGATGCCTAGGCCAGTCACTTACGACGCTCCTGATTGGCTGTTGATAAGCCAATCACAGGGATGGGAACTCTCAAGTCTCTCTCGAGAGTTGACATGGGTAGGATCTATGTTCCATCTCTCCTGAGGGATACGTCTTTCAAAAGTATCCCTCGGGAGAGGAGGAACGTACATCCTGCCTATGTGAACTCTCGAGAGAGACTGAGAGTTTCCAGCCCTGCGATTGCCGTATCAACAGCCAATCAGGAGCGTCGTAAGGGACTGGTCTAGACATCACGTGCACGGTTGATGTGGATCTACTATAGATCCTCGTTGGACGAGTGGTTTACGTGCTTACCTCCCGATTAGTAGTCCCGAGTTCGATTCTCCGCTATGCAAACGTGGAATCAGAGGAATTTGTTTCTGGTGATTAAAAATTAACTTCTCGATATAATGTGGTTCTGCTCCCACAATAAGATGTAGGTCCCATTGCTAGGTTAACTAATTAGTTCCTTACCACGTAGAAATATCTAACCCTTCGGGCCAGCCATATGAGAGCTGTTAATCATCTCAGTGGTCTGATTAACTATGATATACTTAACTCCGTCTGTCTCACTTCCTTCTTGACTAACTTACTTATTTCCCAGCATACCTACATACTGTCTACTTGCAGCCTAGCATTTGCACCTCAAATAATTGCATATTCATGGCCCAAAGATGCTAACTAACTAAACATACACTGATATAATTGTAGCCAAGCACGTTCTTATATAAATTTGAGCATTTACAAATTTTCTAATCGCCATTATAAATATATGTCAACGTAAATAGTGTGCGCGTAAATCCATAAATACTTCAAGGAGACTACCTTGAGAAAACTGGAGACCAAAGTACAGTAATTACGATATAACATCTCAATATTAAAAGATAACGTAAAATCTTCAAGTGGATGACAATGTAGAAAAGAGATAACGAAAAAACCTGAAGGTAATTGAAAGTCCACATTTTTATTTTACAGGAATCAATGAACTTCAAAGATAACGAGACCGTAGATGAGATCATCTCAATTTAAATTTAGAGATGCAGATGATAACAGTAACAAATAAATTCCGTTCTGGAAAAGTTTGGAGCAAAACCGAGGAGGGGGCGGGAGTCCAAAGATCCACTATAACTTGAGGAATATCAATATTCCACACACACAAACACACACACACTGAAATGAATTTTATAAAAAAAATAACTTAAAAACGTATTTATTACACGAAATCCGAACAACGAACAGTTCAATTATCAACGAATGTATTATGAGAGGGGGGGGACCAAACCGGAGTTAAAGGAAACCGAATTGCTACCTGGAAATATAACTAATTGAAAAAGAAATCCACAAAATTTCTGTGTAAAACGTGTCTACTTATAAATGTTCTCATTTTAGTTTCCACAACACTCGAGTACTTTCAGGCCCTATATGACAACCTACATAAACATCTCTTGAAAAAGGGCCACAGATAGGGCGAGTGTTGAGTAAAATAAAATTTAATAACTGAAAGTAAACACGTTATACACAGTAATTTTCTGGGTTTCTTTTTCAATCTTCAGAAGAAAACTAAAAGAATGTTTCTGTTTGGTTCAATATAACTAATGTAAAGTCTCACTTTACAAGAATCATTCCGTTTCGGGGCGGACACGAGAAGTGGTAGTTAACAATAAGTTAATTCATATATATATATATATATGTATATATATATATATATAATCATATATATGCATATAATTTATATATATACACACAATTTATATATATAATTATATTAATATATAAATATATATATATATTAATATATATATATATAATATATATATAGATATATGCATATATATGAATATACATTTAAATTCATATATATGTAATTATGTAAATAAAATTAAAACAGGATACGTCATAAGTACAAAAGGCCCAATAAAACATTGGCCTTTAAAGCTAAAGACTATATTTCGGTGGCCCTAAATACGAAATATAGTCCTTAGCTTTAAACCATGTGATATAAATATTATATAAATATATATATTATAGTATAATATATTATATATAAATGTGTGTGTCTGTGCGTGAAAGCGACTGAATGAAGATGCTAAAGAAGCCCCTAGTACGTGTCAAGAATTATTATTATTATTATTATTATTATTATTATTATTATTATTATTATTAACTGATGTGAAAACAAAATGAATGTAAATGTAGAGCACAATAACTACAATATACAAAGGATATAATCGTAAAAATATACATAAAAGTTAGTGTTCACTGCACACGAAAGTAATCGTTAAATAAATTCAACCGAAAAACAAAAATAT
>NC_087217.1:13111763-13119263 GCF_015104395.2 Macrobrachium nipponense
GAGAGAGAGAGAGAGAGAGAGAGAGAGAGAGCTAGGTACTTGACAACGCAAGCATTGCGTAAATAAGTCAGACGGGGGAACATGAAGAATTAGTATAAGCTATCTGTCAGAAAATACTGATAACGGTGATAAAGACGAGACAAATAACAACCTTGTGATAGACTGCTAATTGCCCTAAAACACTTGTGAAGGTAATGTATAATCTCTCTCTCTCTCTCTCTCTCTCTCTCTCTCTCTCTCTCTCTCTCTCTCTCTCTCTGGCGAAAGATATCAAGGCTTGCTATTTATTCGAAAGAGGATTTCTTTTACTGGGTTTTCAACCAGTTTGAAATATAATTCTATATCAATTTATCCAATCTATATTTCTCTCTAAATATTTAACCTATCTTTATGTATTTCTATTAAACGAATACCACCGCAATAAACACGACATTCACCGCATATAACTACAACTTAAAACGACAAAATTTGGCTCTTATCTTGTCTTTCTTGTCGAAAAAAAAAAAAATTTTAGAGGTAAAAGGGAAAATGAAAGTATCCTTCATCGGGTTAGTTCCTTCACGTCTGTTCCAGACTGGTTGCAAACAAAGCAGCAACAGCAACAGTAACATTGCGCTGACATTAAGAGAAAGAGGTCCTATTAAATAATTCAACGCATCGGGTCTCTCCACTTTCGGTAGCAAGAGTCCTTTTCGTTTGAGCGAATGTCAAGGAGATGAAATAGCTGCGTTATATTCTTGACTTCTTAAAAGGTTTTTTTTGACTAGATTCTCGTTTGGTGATTCCATCGAGACTCGATTCTCTGATCAGGATTCGCTGTCAGGCTGTTTTTTTTTTTTTTTTTTTTTTTTTTTTTTTTTTTTTTTTTTTTTATATATTCTGCTTTTACAGACTGTTCTTTTTGATGGAACTTTCAACGGAATAATTCACTTCTTTTTTATGACACTTTCATACGAATAGATTCAACTTCCTTTTTCATGACATTTTCATACCAATTGAATCTTCTTTAAAATGCCCACAGAGCACCGCATGAGGTGCACTGACGGCACTGGCACTACCTCACTAGGGAGAGGTCCGACGTGGAAAAGACTGTGCTCATCGTCGTGGATAGTGATAAAGACTTGCCTCTTGAAGATAGTGAAAGAAGGGAGGGCCCACCCCTCTCCTCCCCCCTACTCCTCTCCCCTTCCCTAAACCCTCACTCCCCCAAAAAAGTGGGGAATGAATGGACGTATTTAAGGTCACAGAAAGTCCAAGAAATATCATCCAAATTCTAAATATAATTATTATAATTATTATTAAACAGTCTGACAGGACAATATTATTATTAAATTAAATAGTTTCACAGGAAAACCGAATTAGTTCTAGATTCCCCTAACAAAGGCACGAATGATTTGCTCGTGAATGAGGTAAAAAAAATAAATAAAATGAAGCAGAGCAATTTAAAGAAGTTGACAGGGAGGAGGGAACAGATAAAAAAGCAACAGATGAAGAGTAAAAGACAGAAAGCAATGCACTAGCCGGGGAACCATTCCTATCACCTACAGTTCGCCGTGCATGGGAAGACGTAAGCTGTAAGCACCGCCCGCTTATAAGAACTTAGGGTGCAGCTTGTACAGTTTGTCCGAGCCACGTTTCCTACAAGGTCACGTAAGACAACAGAGGACGTCACGTTCAGCGCGGGGCACTGGTGGGCGACGCGAGATCTCTGGGTCAAGCAGGAGTCTCATGTGAAGAGAAGTGTCTTTAGAAATGAGAAATCGCAGCCAGACATTTCTTTCATGCGCTCGTTATCATAAGTGATTAGTAGAAGGAGCCTCAAGGCCGAGTTCGTTGAAAACAGGACATAGCTTTTCATACAAGACGCTTTCAGCTCCTCACAAGATCATCAAATATCAACTTTGTTTCACCCAAAGGTCATAAAGTTGTTTTCCTTTTCTTCTTACCAAAAAATACCTTCATTTTTTTCACATGTAAAATATAAACTCCTATTTGTTCCTAACATCCAGGTATGTTATCTCGTAAAACTTCCAGAAATTGGGTTCCGTCTTTCTTATCACAAAAAAAAAAAAAAATGCTTTTCTTTTCTTCTGAAATAATAAGACCTGCTTGCCTCTTCAACCAATAATTCCACAGACTACTATACCATCGTTACTCTACTTAATCAAAAATAAAAACGGCCAAATAACTTTGCCTATCAGAATCAACTTCAACAGTCAAAACCTACCTGCGACTGGTGTGACGACAACTGTCTGAATAACTGGACCAAGTCGCCACTACTACTACTGACAGTACGAGAAAAGATATCGTTCTCCCACTCCACACAATATTCTCTGATAAGATACAAAGGAGGGTCGTCATTCGAGGCAAATCAGGAACACCTCCTCCATCTCAAGTCTCAAAACACTCGTCTTTTCAAGTAGGTCCCCATAGAAAAACCACTTGACGGTGCCTAATTGAATCTTTAAAGTTCGCTTCCATAGGAATAGGCCTAAGAGTTCCTTATCTCGACATTACCGTCTTAATCGTACTGTCTAGTCTACTTCCTCATATCACCTTAATTAATACTACTACTATGCTACTACTGTAGAAGTAGCCGTAGTATTTTCGAGTGGGATCCCACTTGAAGAGGCCTAATACAATCTTTAGGCGTAGACCTTGCGATACCGTCAGTATAATCTTTCTGACCGTATCATCATCATCATCATCAACGGTACTATTACTACAATTTTTACTACAGCAGCCACCTAATAATAATAATAATAAGTCAGTTATTGTCCAATATACACGCAGAGGAGAAAATAATTAAAAAGGAATATTGAGAGGAATCAATATAAAATTACCCCAAATTATGCAGCCATCCTATTCAACAGGCATCATTATTATTATTATTATTATTATTATTTTAATGGGTCCACAATAATAAAAATTGTTAAGAGTTCGTGTATAATTTAAAAACACTTTACAAAGCTTAGGGAAGGGTTCGACAGCTTTGTAAAGTGCTTTTTTAAATCATACACGAAATCTAACTTCTTTTTTTTTATTATTGTGGACCCCTTAGAACAATAATTATATACCATCGTGATAGAGAGTTTTTCCCCAATATTATTATTATTATTATTATTATTATTATTATTATTATTCTATTATTATTATTATTATTATTATTATTATCGGAAACAAACACGATCACGCCTGCAACAGAAATGAATTTCTCCCACACATCGGAATCGCACCTACGACTTCCTAATGGAAGGCAATGGCGCTTTCAACTGACATACAAGCTTACAAAAGATGTTGAAATCCAAGTACTCACACAGTACCTTGGAGGTTCTATACCTGTGCAGACTACCACCTTACCCTGGCTCCTGATCCACCAGTGACTCGCAATTGACAGAATTTCATACATATCGCTTCTGAGTGAATATGATAGATATCAATCTACAATAACGTGAGTTAGGTAGTTGGGTAAAACTTGCTGGTATGCTACATCTAATTTTTTTATAGGTGTGCAGTCTGCCCTGCTAAAGCCTCAGGTTTTGGGCAAATACTTAAGTTCCAATGTCTTCAATGGCCTGTAGGAGTCAATTGCTGGGACTTGCCTTTCATTTGAGTCCAGGATTCGATCACCATGTGAGCTACAAAAATATATTCTTTTATCATCTCCAAGGTAACCTATGGTTATGATTGACTTATAGATCTTAGGCATAATGCCAAACACTGGGTCAACTAAGGCCATTCAGCGCTGAAACGGAAATGGACAGTAAAA
The DNA here is from genome assembly GCF_015104395.2 of Macrobrachium nipponense. Lineage (NCBI taxonomy): Eukaryota > Metazoa > Arthropoda > Malacostraca > Decapoda > Palaemonidae > Macrobrachium > Macrobrachium nipponense. The sequence goes on from NC_087217.1 coordinate 13,115,533, forward strand.
TGTTTGAATCCAGTTAACCAATCCTACATTTATCGGCAAAAATCAGCAACCGCAACTATTCACCTGCTTTCATTGTCTCCGTCTTTTCTCTTTCTTAAAAATTTCTATTACTGCAAAAGTGGACCTATTACCTCCTCCTGGGCTATGGCCCTGCTCTTGTTTTATCCCAATTTTTTTACTTTTTTTTTCTAGAAACAAGTAGGAAAAACCGCCAAAGAAACGAATTTTCTGTACAGTGTATGAAGCTGTAAAAAACTTTCAAGGACCGGTGGTGGCCTGTGTTGTCAGACGCACGATCGTGGCTAACTTTAACCTTATATAAAATAAAAACTACTGAAGCTAGAGGGCTGCAATTTGGCATGTTTGATGATTGGAGGGCGGATGATCTGCATACCAATTGGCAGCCCCCTAACCTCGGGGCGAACAGAAAAAGTGCGGACGTCTACGCAATGATACCAAAAACAGGTCAAATAATCAACCGATGACGACCTTGCCAGCCATCAGATCATATCAAATGCACATTCGACGGAAACCCCCGGGTCTGTCATTTAAAAAAAAAAACGGGTAATCAGTGCCATCCCATTTATCTCTTATTTGTCTGTGTTATCAGCTCCACGAACCCTAACCTAATTAGCTGACAGGCAAACTGCGCAATGGATGGACTCTACGCACGACCTTTGATTGCGAAAAGCACTCGAACAGTTTTATCTGTATACTTCATCAGGACAATCTTACTGGAAATTCGCACTCGACATTTCAACCTCATTACGCAAGGTGACTCAAAGCAATTATAAAAAAAGATGTAAAAATATATAAATGCATATTCCTTCCGTAGGAAAATTATAAATCTAAGTAAAAAAATACGCCGAAGTTACTACGTGGCAATCGAGTTTTCTGTACATCGTATAATGTTGTATGATCCCTTTAGCCACGGACCAGTGGTGGCCTGTCCTATAGCATTGCCAGACGCACGATCATAGTTAACTTTAATTTTAAATAAAATACAAACTTATAAGGCTAGAGGGCTGCAATTTGGTATGTTTGATGATTGGAGGGTGAATAGTCAATATACCAATTAGCAGCCCTCTGGTCTCTATAGGGTTTAAGATCTGAGGACGGAAAGAAAAAGTGCAGACGGAAGGACGGACAAATAGAGATTTCAATAGCTTTCTTTTACAGACAACTTAGAACTGCAAACTCTGGCTGTAAACATATGCGGCTCTCAGGGTACTCGAATGAGCATGACACCACTCAAGGACTACACTCATCGCCATCAATAAATCAATAAGTCGGCACAAGGCATTAATTCCCCCTATTTCTCGGTGACTATAATAAAGGTCACAATGGACAACAGAGGGAAAGCTTTGAGAACGGGGATATCGTAAGATAGTAGTATATTACCTTTCTGGCATCTTCATGACTCTAACGTAGCTATAATGCTATCAAACCTCTCTTCTTCAACAGGTGCCAAAGGGTTCTGAATCCGATCCATTCAAGTCCCTTTCTTCAGCAAAAATCATTTCTCGTTACCAGAGGTGGAAAAAATATATCACGATTTGATCGTATAAGCCTAGTTTAATTGAATTAAACATCAATCACAACAACAAAGTATAACTCACTTACAATAACTTCAAATCATCAAAAGCGGGAATTGAAAAGAGCACTGATGCGACGAGTTATTTCCAAGAATCTTTGCTGAATAAATTGTAATAAACCCTCAAAGACTAATCATGGCTTCATTCATCTAAGATCCAGCAACAACGTACACAAATACAACACACACAACATACATAAAACACATTCGATAACGCCACACATAATGTAGTTAAAAATTCAACCACATTATTAAGGTTAACGCCAATTTACCGCGTAGTGTATGTAAATTAAAATGTAGACAGCCAGCTACTTCGTACGCTGAAATGGACTGATAACTCGCTATTGCGCAAGTTGGAGACATCCAGGGACAATAAGCACTTTCAATGCCACTAATAAACCGACAAGTGCGCATCTTGGGAAAACCAGCCGACGTGTGTACTGGACAGAAGAAACAGAATAAATAAAAAGCAAATAAATAAAGACAAGACGAAAGGAAAAACACAGAAAAGGAATGCAACATCATAGTGATATATATGTATGTATGTATGTATATATATTTCTATATATCTATATTTATTAATATTTATTTGTATGTATGTTATGTAGTATGTATGTAGTATGTATGATGTATGTATGTATATATATATATATATATATATATATATATATATATATATATACGCGCGCACACACATACATACAATATATAGATATATATATATATATATATATAGATATATAATTAAGATATTATACACTCACGCACACACACATACATACAGTTGTTAATATCGAAAAGGAAGTTAAAAGACTGACATAACACGTACCCACGAAACCTCAAGCCCATGCAGACATAATCCTATCATATTTGATACATAGATCTAAATGACGACTGACAATTTCTTTATCATTTCAGTAAGAAAACTATACAATAAATAATTTTACCGTCAGCTAACGTAAGCACAGAAGACAAGCTTACTACTTTAACTGAATACTAGGAGATAAAGAAATAAATCCTTATCTCTATTATAAATATAGAACATGGACATAAAACTTTTTTATCTTAACAAAACCATCAAAATTACGATAAAAGACAATGATCTGCGTTGAACTTTCCCACGATAATGCTGCGTAAAATACAGATCACTCTGCGGAACACCTCTGGCAAATTTTCATGAAATAAGACCGACTGAGGGGTAAACAAATGTCCAAGGGAGAATAAATATATATATATATATATATATATATATATATATATATATATATATAATGTGCGTGTGTGTGTGTGTGTATAATATATATATTTAAGCAAATGACATTGAATCGAAAGGCCTCACAGTAATCCTTCGTTTCACTTTCCTTCGTGGCTTTTGCCTTTACATATATACGTATATATATAATAATATATATATATATATATATATATATATATATATATATATATATATATATATATATATATATATATATATATGTATATATATATATATATATATATATATATATATATATATATTCATCATGTTAAAAATTTTCGTGATTCAGTTACATATATATATAAAAAAAATCATCGTTTGGTTTTCATCTTACATTTTTATCTATTTATTAATTTGATGAGTTAATTTTTCCAGTTTTAATAGACGAAATCTCTTCTTTCTGCGTTACCTTTGATCCCCTCTTGCTTCTTCTCACTAACGCCATATGAATAGGGTTCATCTTCTAATTATAATAATAAAATAATAATAATAATAAAATAATAATAATAATAATAATAATAATAATAATAATAATAATAATGGGATCTTTATAGGAATATAACTTGGACACAACCCAGAGAGGGACAGAACCCCGTCTATTGAAAATGGGAGACTGTGCGACTCAAGTAACATGATCTTCGAAAAAATATAAGAGGGGTAAAAATCAATTAATCAATTGAAGCACTGTTGATATATGAATAAAAACCGCTCTGAATTTGCGGTGTTTTGGTGTGAGGTGGGGGGGGGGGTACCTAAGAAGAGAAGCTAACTCCATTAACGCATCAGAAATATGGCAGAGAGAGAGAGAGAGAGAGAGAGAGAGAGAGAGAGAGAGAGAGAGAATGTTTTTAACACATAAAGACGCCAAATCAGTAACAT
>NC_087217.1:13124263-13144263 GCF_015104395.2 Macrobrachium nipponense
TTCTTTGAAATCTTGTATTCCAAATCAGTGGCCCCTGTAGGCTTGTTCCAATAATACGGCAGCGTTACAACCAGGTAATCGTCATTGCCTAAGGCCAACAAGCACCTACAGTTTCCCCAGAACAGACTGACGCCCCTGCATAGTATATATGCCAGAAATATATATGAATTGGATGAGGAGAGTGACTGGTTAAGAGGAAACAGACCGCAGAATTGATGCCGAGGTCAGGAAATGGAAAAGATCGCCAACGTCGTGGGAGTGGGAGACCAGAACATTCCAGAAGATATACGAGAAAAGATTAAAGTAGAAAAGAATGTAACAATGATACAAATTAATCATTAATAGCGCACGCATACTAAATTACATATATAATCGCATGATTATAGGAAAGATGAAATATGAAACAAAAGAGGAAATGATGAAGGCTTACTGTACTTGCAGTCAATTCGAATGAACAATCGCAGAGGAGCATCTTTAGAGCCATTTGCCGATAAATAAATGGTGGAAAGTTTGAAGTTGAATTTATTCTTCGCAATCACGAGCCAGCTGCCTCACTCAAAGGATCCCTTACATTTTTTTTTTTTTTTTTTTTTTTTTTTTAAGACTGGAGAGAGAGATACTTCTCTCGAGGACACCAAAATGAGAAAATACATAAAGCACAAAAAACTAATTTCAAAGAACTACAATGAATGTAATATAGAGAATGATTAATAAACTGGAAAGTATGTGGATTTAATACACAATTATGTCATAGAGAAAAATCGAATCAAAGTGAATAATTAATAAACTGAAAGCAATGTGGATTTAATACATAATTACGTCCAAGAAATAAATCCAATAAAAGTAAATAATTAATGAACTGAAGCAATGTGGATTTAATACATAATTACCTCCGAGAAATAAATCCAATAAAAGTGAATAAATTATAAACTGAAAACAATGTGGATTTCATACATGATTATGTTGAAGAAATAAATCCAATAAAAGTTAATGATTAAAAAACTGAGAACAATGTGAATTGAATACATAATTATGTCCAAAAAATACATCCAATAAAATAAAGTAATTAATGAACTGAAAACAATGTAGATTTAATACATGATTATGTCAAAGAAACAAATCCAATGAAAGAATAATTATTTTAAAAATGTGAATTTAGTACATAATTATGTCAAGCAAATAAATCCAATAACAGTGACAAGAACTACATACAGGTAAAGTCAAACGAACTACCGCTAGCAACTGCAGTATCCTTTTCTTTCTCAAAGTGGATTTTAAAAACAATAGCGAAGCATTAGCATAAATATTTAAATTACTCTTGTAGTGCACATCAAGACGTGGCAGCAATAGCCTCGTGATACCAAGGCACCGATTCTGTAAAATTATCGTTGTCATTTTTTTTCAGAAGTTTCCATTAAAATTAAAGAAACAAACTGCTTTCCGTTTATTGATACAAAATTACATAATGTATTCTGCATGAGAATACACCTTGCAGGCAATAATTATCATCTACAGTTAGTTGCACGTACTTCCCGTAGAGTTTTGTTCTGCCTCCCTACAACAATACTCCGTGGAAAGAAATCTATACACTGTGGCCACAAAATTCCATATCTCTTGGCTGACAGCAGACAGCACTGACCACCCATTTTCATTTTCACAGTTGGTAGTATCACTGTACATTTTCACTTGCTATTTTTTTTAAGTATGTTTGCACTAATACGATAAAACGATAAGCCTATAAACAGCAGCGGTTCGTACCGTAAGATGAATAACCATCCAGCATTAATAGTTGGCCGACATTTCATCATGTACTAAACCACTGGTTCCCAAACTGGGGGAAATTTGAAGCTATCAGGAGGGAAATAATTACACTACCCACTACATAAAAAAATCACCTTCTCGCTAATTTAATTGAAAGTAGAAGAGCAAACAAAAGTCCTTTTATTTGTTACTAACAGCTCTCTATGGCTATGCGGTTAGTTGTTACTAACCGCTCTCTATCCACTTTACTCTGTAACAATATGTTTATCAGTATATTTGTACATTTAAAAAATAAATTAGTAAATAGTCACGTTGTGTTTTAACTACTCTTTCCCCCATGCACATAAAGGGGGAAATCTGGATGGTTGAACTGGGTGCGGGGGAAAATGACAGAAAAAAAAGTTTGGGAACCACTGCACTAAACAGTCACAAATTTCAATCAAGAAACTCTCCTTTCCCCGGTGCGAAATTTGAAGAAAAAATGCTACTCCATGTTATGCTTTTCCAGGTTTATATATCACGAGATGGAGGCGAAGCATCCTGTCAGGTAAAGTATATAGTAATAAAAGGCAAGGAGAACCAGTCACTGATACAATGAAGAAGTATATCTTACTTTAACCAGGCCACCCACTGAGCTGGTTAACAGCTCTCCTATGGCTGGCTCGAAGGATTAGATATTTTGACGTGGCTAGGAAACAACTGGTTACCTACCAACGGGACCTACAGCTTATTGTGGGATCCGATCCATATCATATCGTGAAACGAATAATCACCAGAAATAAATTCCACTGATTTCAGACTGGCAGAGTGGAGAATCGAACTCGCGACTACCGAATCGGTAGGCGAGCACGGTAACCCACTTGTCCAACGAGGAACTAGGATAAAGGAAGAGATGGAACCTGAAGTATTGGGGGTAAAAATCATGGCAACAATAACATACGAATGAGTATAGTGAAGGTGCTAGACCTCAAGAAATAATGTGGAAAACGTTAAAAATAAAATTTTAAAAATTGCCTTTAAAATAAGGCAACTACAGAAGCACTCGTACCATAGGTAGAAGAAGAAAGTGACTACATCATACGTCTGTAGATCACGTGAAGGCATCTGATAGTTTGACAAATTACCAAGACCAACTGTTAGTTAGGCATAATTAATAGGCCTATCATGATACAAAGTAAAAAAAAAAGTGGTGAGCATATTAAAAGAATTTGATTTACAAGACGTCAAGATCGGAATTGTGTCTTTAACGATTTATATTAGGAAGCTACGATGAAGTGTAGAAAGGAAAGGACCATTTGCAGATGAGCTGGTGTTAACAGCAGAATCGGAGGAAGAGGACCTAGGAATGTTTAAATGATGGAAGAACGGAATGGAGAAGAAATAACTGAAAATCAGTAGAATTCGGAACATTGGCTGTTCAGAAGCTCGGGCAGAGATGAAAAAATCCAATACAAAGCACTAAGCAACAGACGGTATCAAAAAATGTAAAATAGTCAGATTTTACTACATGGTCATATCGTAAGTGAAAAGCACACGTAAACAAGAGGCAGGATGAGGAACTGTGTGTGTGTGTGTGTGTGTGTGTGTGTGTGTGTGTGTGTGTAGTTTTGTCACATACACGTGACGTTATAATCACAACCATTAAGCCACAGCAATAGCTTTACATAGAATAAATTATATCCTGGGAATAACGTACACCTAAAGACAATTTTAACTGACAAGTGCTTCTTCCCCGACCAGGAATCCACTTGAAAAAGATAAAACCAATCACTCCAAGAAAAGGAAACATTTAAAGACATGTTACTGCATGGTAATGTGGTGGCTGGAATGGAACTACAACTAAACAAGACAAGTAGGTAATTCCTCGTAAATATTCAAACAATTCACGATTTCCATGTCCACTGATGAAGGCTTCTATTCTGACTGCAGTGTCCTTATACGCGTATAGTATGTCTTGCGAAATTCTGCTTCTTCGATGACACTGTTCTGTTACAGACTCGTTTCTTTGACAGTTCCCGCCTCAGAACTCCTCCAAATGTCCGGAGGTGAAGGGCAAAGAATAACTCAGCAGCTGAATACACTTTAATGCTACAGTCATATTCACCAACAACAATAAAATAAAAAAAATTCAACGCATTTGAGCAAACAGGTAATTTCGGAATAGAAGTGTAACGATGAAGTTCTGACTGACGACGTAATATCTTCCGATGTAATTCCGTAGAATTAAACTATTTCAGAGTAACTACTTCAATGGAAAAACTGCGATGCAATTAAACTGAATCATATATACTTAACATATCCATACGTCACTTCTATAAAGGAAGCTTAGTTCAACTCATATTTTCATCGAATGAGAGAGAGAGAAAAGTTAAAGATGCAGAAATTAACTGCTTGTACAGTATATGCAGCATTAAAAGAACTGAGCGGTGAATACGCAGAATGGAATTGAATATAAAATTTCGGTCAAAGCGTTGGGTCCTATGGAGGCACCGAGCGCTGAAAGGAAATCAGGGGTAAATAAGGTTTGAAACTTGCAACAAGAGGAAAGCCTCGCATTTGCACTGTGAAACGACTATTGGGAGAGGGTGGCAGGTAAGATGGAAGGAAGAGAATATGAACGGAGGCACAATAAAAGGAATGAAAGGTGTTGCAGGTAGGGGCACAAGGAACACTGCAAAGAACCTCAAGTGATGCCTACAGTGCACCGGGGGCTGAGAAATGAAGATATGTGTAGAAGAGTCAAAAACATAGGAGCGATCCGGCATCAGTCCTAACTTATTAAGTCAATAATTCCGCGATTATTTTACCACCAGAATTCTGTATTGTCAGATCATTTTGACCAAAGCAAACTAAGTCTCAACTAACTCTAAAGCCCGTTTCTAGTGTGGTGTATCCAAATCACACAGAGTGGAGTGGAGTGGAGTATAGAGTCTAGGGCAAAAGCCAAGCTCTGGGACCTATGAAGTCATTCGGCGCTGAAAAGGATATTGATAGCTGATAAGTTTGAAGGAACAATACCTCGCAGTTGCATCATGAAATAATTGTTAGGAAATGACGGCTAGAAAGATGGAAGAGACAGAATATGAATGGGGGTACAGCAAAAGGAATGAAAGGGGTTGCAACTAGGGGCCGAAGGGACGCTGCAAAGAACCTTTAGTAACGCCTACAGTGCACCCCGTGAGGTGCACTGACAGCACGAAACCCCCTACGGGGCCAAATCACATAATACCTTGGAAAATTCAGGAGCCGAAATGACCATCGAAAGTGAATTTATTCATCCAGTATTAAAACCTGGCGTCGCAATGATGGCAGCGGAGGGGCGAAGGCCCCTGGCCCCCAACAACACTGCAAAATAAGTTAGGGACCTTGAGACACTTTCCACCTTCAAGATGATAAGGCTGAGATAGTCGCAATATCACCACCAGAGCCACGTGACTGATTCGAAGCAATAACAATTTTGAGCTTATTTTATTTTAAATCCGCTGATAGATTGATTTAGATATTCATTGACTAGATAAGAGAAGACAAAATATGTCATTTACCCGATTACTTACATCTTAATCTATCATTAGCTATTTTGTAATTCATCATACATTTGCTCCCTAGTTCATTCATCTCATTTGTAGATTCATTTGATCCTACAATGATTTTTACATTCCATTACTAATTTCCCATTTAAACTACCTAATCATTCGCCTATTTTATTTTCTTCATCACTTACTTTATTCATTTAAAAAAAGCCATTCCACTGTCATTTTACGCTCTTTGATCAAGGAGAGTTTCCGTTCGTCATTACATAAATTAAGCGCAAATTCTAAATACACATGTAAAGTCCAGCAAAGAATGGAATGCAATTTATTATAAAATTAGACCAAAGGCCCAGCGCTGGGATCTATGAGGTCATTCAGCGCTGGAAGGGAAATTGAGGGTAAAAGATTTTAAAGGTGTAGAAGGAGGAAAACCTCAAAGCAGTTACACTATGAAACAATTGTTAGGTGGCGGTGGAAAATAAGATAGACGAAAGAGAATATGAATAGAGATACAGTAAAAGGAATGAAAGGGGTTGCCGCTAAGGGCGAAAAGGGACGCTACAGAGAACCATTAGTAATGCTTACAGTGCAATGCGTGAGGTGCACCATCAACGGCAATAACCCCTACGCAGATCTAGCAAAGGGAACCAATCACAAAATACTGACGTCAAAGATAAAGCCAACAAATGAGTAGTAAATTCCGTAAATAAATAAATATAGGTATAAGATCTCTGCTTATATGATTAACATAGACAAATTTAATTTGTCAAGCCAATCACTGGCACAGGTTCGGGTCTTCTGTCCAAGCAAAAAAAAAAAAAAAAAAAAAAAAAAAAAAAAAAAGTTTGAGTAGCTGGACAGCAAAACTGAGTTCCAGAAAATAAAGCAGGTGAAGTCCCAAAACTGCACTATGAAAAAGTCATAGTTAGAGAGGGTGGACAGCAAGATGGAGGAAAGGAAGCGCAAAGAGTCATGAAAATGGCTAAAAAAAGTAGGTGAAACTAGCGGTCTAAGGAAGGCTGCAAGCACACTTGAGAGATGCCTACAGTGCAACCACGTGTGGTGTACTGACAGCACTAGCCCTGTCGAAAGACAAGACAAGGATAAGTTAGTAAGAGAGTACTGCAATCTTCACTACATTTGAGAGCCTCAACATCCATTAAGGATGGAAAAATAATTACTGTTTTACTTTGTAAGGAAAAAGAACAAGTCTCTACCATCTTCTGTAACTGCTATTTCACAGACTTTTAATTATTATTATTATTATTATTATTATTATTATTATTATTATTATTATTATTATTATTATAAGCTGCAACACTAGTTCCGTCAAGGACAGGAAATTAATTAGTTTTACTTTATAAAGAAAACGAGACAACAGTCTCTACCATTATCTTTAACTGGTTAACAGACTTTTTATTATTATTACTATTATTATTATTATTAGCTGCGCCCCTAGTTCCATTAAGAATAGGGAAATAATTAGTTTTACTTTATAAGGAAAACGAGACAAAAGTCTTTACCATTTTCTGTAACCGTTAAATCACAGATATTATTATTATTATTATTATTATTATTATTATTATCATCATATTATCATAAGATGCAACTCTAGTTGGAAAAAGACGTATGTTAGTGCTTGCATACATGGGAACCCGTAGTTTAGTGGTCATGACACACTCCCATTCAGATTACTTCTATGTACTTTGCCACACTTTATCTCGAGTGGCATTCACACTGGCCTCTCAAAAATTTATTCAATTTTACTTTCATACTTATTTCATGCACTCGTCCATATAAATAACAACAAATTAAAGTAAAATGTGATCAGTTTGTTTGTATGGAGTTTATAAGTTGCATGGAGCCACTGGTTATTCAGCAACGGCCCCAACGGCTTTACGTGGCTTCCGAACCACGTCGAGACTGAACTTCTATCATCAGAAATACACATCTCTGACCCTTCAATGGAATGACCAAGATCCGAACTCGCGGCCACCGAGGTGGCAGGCCAACACCATACCAACCACGCCACTAAGGCGCTAAAATGTGATCAGGGCTTACAGGTATTTCATACACCAGCGCAATTCAATAACAAATAAAAGTACAACTTTCAAAAGGACTTACGGAAATTATCTATTACACTTTTACTCTTGATCACGGATCTAGTACTTCATTTTACCGTCTTGAGTCATTCAGATAGTACTTAATTACTTGAATCAATCAGCATAACGGCATTTCAGAAAATGGCTATTTTTGATTCTTCGGTTTGATTAATAGCTGGTTTTGCTTGCTTGTTAGTATGCCGTCAAGCAGGAAATACCGCACCGCTGGAACACTCGCTTGACAGGATTTAACTCTCATGCAAAGGGGAGAGAGAGAGAGAGAGAGAGAGAGAGAGAGAGAGAGAGAGAGGAGAGAGTAGATGAGAGAAGAAGAGGATAAGATGAGAGAGCGAGAGAGAGAGAGAGAGAGAGAGAGGGGTATACTGGGTTACTGGGTTTTGACCACCCCTTTCAGGAAACCTTGTTTTACTGACACCGTTGCTTTGCCGTGCATGGAAAAGGGGAAAAATTGTTATTCGAATAGATGACATAAAGAATACCCAACAATGCCTGCAGAGCGCTATTCCATCACTTCCATACTAAACAAAGCTGATCTGATCAAATATACATCTATAATCATGAAAAAAGATCAAGCAAGCCAACGTTCGCTCTCTAAATTTACTTTGCGAGAACATGCTAACTCTGCTACCACCATGATTCAAAGCTGGAAAGTCTGGAAAATGGCAGACTCTGCCACCACCATGAAGCAAAACTGGAAATTCTAGGAAATGGCAGACTGCCACCACCATGAAGCAAAGCTGGAAATTCTAGGAAATGGCAGACTGCCACCACCATGAAGCAAAGCTGGAAATTCTAGGAAATGGCAGACGGCCACCACCATGAAGCAAAACTGGAAATTCTAGGAAATGGCAGACTGCCACCACCATGAAGCAAAGCTGGAAATTCTGGAAAATGCCAAATTCTGCCCCCACCATGAAGCAAAGCTGGACATTCTGGAAAATGACAGACAGAGGTGTTCGTTATCTGTGACTGAGATACTCAGATACCTATTATCTAAAATATAATGTACAGTCATGGCCCTTGAGACAGTGTTACTATCCACTGCTTTGGAAGCCACTTCAGACACTACTAAACCCGATCTTCAACCAACAAGGAATTTTGTGGGTAAATTGTGGACAGGGATGTCAAGAGTCATTATGGCTATAGTAGATTCACATCAACCGTGCATTTGATGTCTAAGACAGTCCCTTACGACGCTCTTGATTGGCTGTTGATAAGCCAATAACAGGGCTGGAAACTCTCGTCTCTCGAGAGAGTTCACATAGGCAGAGTGAATGTTCCACCTCCCCTGAAAGACGTATACCTCAGGAGAGATGGAACATACATCCTGCCTATGCAAACTCTCGAGATAGCCTGAGAGTTTCCAGCCCTATGATTGGCTTATCAACAGCCAATCAGGAGGGTTGTAAGGGACTTCAAGTGCACGGCTGATGTGAATCTACTATAGTTGACGTTTCAGAACATTAATATGTTCGCAAGATTGGTGCTGGCTGAAATTAAACACAAAATTACGGTCAACGGCCAAGCGCTGGGGACCTATGAGGTCAGTCAGCGCTGAAATAAACGTCGAAAGAATTGTAAGGAGTGGGTGGGGAGTAAGATGGAAGAAATGACAATATGAACGGAGGTATAGTAAAACAAATACAAGGGGCTGCAGCTAGGGGGCCGAAGGGACGCTGCAAAGAACATAAAATAATGCCCTGAACTTCACCCTCCTCCAGCATAAAGGGAAATTTGTGAAGAATGGCAGATTTTTCATTCGTATTAATTAATCGAACATGGAACACTGTACTAGATTTCGACTGGAAACTGATAGATTAGAATAGAATAGAATATAGACTTTTGGCCAGGGACTAAGCGCTGGGACCTACGAGGTCATTCACCGCTGAAAGGGATATTGGCAGTTCGAAGGTTTTAATGGTATAACAGGTAGAAAGCCGCCGCTGTTGCCCAGTGAAACAACTGTTAGAGAGGGTGGAAAGTCAGATGGAAGGAATAACAAAAGTTGCAGCTCAGGGCCGAAGGGGCGCTGCAAAGAACCTTCAGTAATGCCTACAGTGCACCAAGAGAAGTGGGCTGGCTGCAGTAACCCCCTCGTTAACAAATACTGACTTACAAAATAAAATAACGACAATAATAACTATGAATTCTCTCTTGAAATGTCACCACTCATATATGACGTATATACGGATTTACCACGTAAATAATAATAATAAAAATAATAATATAATAATAATAATAATAATAATAATAATAATAATAATAATAATAATAATAATAATAATAATGAGACGCTAGTAATGGAAAAATAGAAAAGATAATACGTAAGACTAATTCGCTGAATTCTGTAATTTCATTCATTATTTAAAAGCGGGTATTCTTTCAAAACAACAATAATAATAATAATAATAATAATAATAATAATAATAATAATAATAATAATAATAATAATAATAATAATATATGTAGCTACCAATAACATTCATTTAAGACATAAAACAGTGATTTAAAAAACCAGCAACGGTAATACCACACGATTACCTTCACCAGGAAAAAACCACACTTATTATCAATAAAAACGCACATAAAACACTAACTTAGCACTGATCACAAGAATCGCCAAGTCGGATTGTGCGCTGGAGATGAAACGTTTCGTCATCTCAGGTCTGTGCTCAAGAAAACAATCGCTGCCTCATCAGTCACCGGACTTCTTGGCAAATATGGGCATGTCAGAGGAAGACGCCCGTGCTGATCGGCACTAGATACGACCGATACAGACGTTTCATCAAGAAGGGGGCGGGGGTGACATGGAGGGGCAGGACGATCAAGAGGAAATTTCTGAAATATTACAAGTTGTTTTACATATATAAACACACAAACACACACACACACACACATATATATATATATATATTATATATATATATATATATATATAAATTATCTTTTAGGTTAAATTAACCCATGATCTTGCAATTGATAACGCTATAGGACAGGCCACCAGCGGGCCGTGGGTGAAAGTTTCATGGGCAGCAGCTCTTACAGCATTATACGCTGTACAGGAAAATCGATTGCGCCGAAGAAACTTCGGCCCATTTTCTATAGTTGATTTATTACTGGTGAGTCTTATAACGCAAAGGAACGGATCCACGCTCTTGGTTTTCTTTGCATGGCTTATTTTCCCATTATTTATGTACATTCTCTCTCTCTCTCTCTCTGTATGTGAAGGTGTTCGTTATAAGGGATTTCTATGAACAAGCAACTCCATGGGAACAAAAATTTTACAATACACACACACACACACACACACACACACACATATATATATATATATATATATATATATATATATTATATATATATATATGTGTGTGTGTGTGTGTGTGTGTGTGTGTGTGTAGAGTAAAATTTTTGTTCCCATGGAGTTGCTTGTTCATAGAAATCCCTTATAACGAACAGTCTAGGGAACCCCTACTGCAATTTGGTATGTTTGATGATTGGAGGGTGGGTAATCAACATACGAATCTGCAGCCCTCTTGCCTCAGTAGTTCTACGATTTGAGTGCAGACAGAGAAAGCCTTTTCAATAGTTTTCTTCTACAGAAAACTAAAACTGGCCATAGGCGTAGGAAAACAGCAAAGCAAAGAGTTGCAAGGACTGTATGTACTACTCGGAAAGTGATGGGAGGTAAACGGTTCACTCCAAGAGTTCACAGTTCCGACGAAAAATTGACGATATTTATTTGCTGTTCTGATGTCACCATCATGACACCGCAACAGAGGTCCGCAACCACGAGCGTCAAAATCAATAAACGCAAGGACGTCGTTTTACCTAAAGTAATTACAAAATCGCCGAAGCAAAGTTACCGAAAAAGGGAAGTTGAATCCTTCAAGACGTAGAGAATAAAGGAACAGAGGAAAAACAATAAATATTCCCAAGATATATCAGTATGACAATCAGAGGAGTGGAATGAAACAGAAGCCCTTAAAAAAAAAAAGTAACCACGGACAGCCTATTTTATTACATATAATATTTCTGATGACTGATGTTACTATATATATATATATATATATATATAATATATATATATATATGGTTGAATAAGTTTTCAGGAAACTCAACAATAACAATTGTCCATTTTACCAGGAATTAACTGACGTAACCGAATCGAAAAGTTCTCCGATCATTATAGCACCCACCTTTCTCTCTCTCTCTCTCTCTCTCTCTCTCTCTCTCTCTCTCTCTCTCTCTCTCTCTCTCCCAGCAGTTGAAGTGCCCAAGGCAAGGCAGGGAATATAAATCACAATCAGTGCTTCGAATATGACAAACGTACTATACACTCGGGTGATTTACGTGACAGCGAACACTTTGTCAGTTACTGAGTTAGTGTGAATCAGTTACGAAATTTCATACGCCTCGAAATTGCGCTACAACTGAAACCTATTGAAGATACTTTATAAAAAAAAATTGATGGGTTCTGGGAAACGAGTCTCAACAGAACAAGGGAGAGACTGATTCAAGTCCCTGCTGCCATTTATCATTCGAAATGAAGGACGAATTAGGCTACTTATTACTCTTTAGAAGCCCTAAGTAGACAATAACTTACACGGAGTATACCCTTAACCCTAAAAAAAAGTAAAGAGAAAGGAATAAGAAAAAATTAACAAACAACAACCATAACAGACGAAAACAACAACACCACAAACAAATAGATTAAAAAATTTGCGCAATTAACTTTAGCAATAAAAAAAAGAAGAGTAAACAGCTTCTTTCCGTCAGATAACATACTGGCCAAATGTCATGAGTATAGCCATCTATATCACTAATATTCTCTTGTAAATGGTTCAACCGAACTCTTCAGTTTTGATGACTTTTTTTTTTTCCTTATACAGATTTACGTCTTGTCCTTCGTGAATGTTTCTTTTCAATTTATTTCCGCAACAGAGACCTTATTATAGTATCACACACACACACACACACATATATATATATATATATATATATATATATATATATATATATATATATATATATATATATATAGAGAGAGAGAGAGAGAGAGAGAGAGAGAGAGAGAGAGAGAGAGAGAGAGAGAGAGAGAGAGAGCGCACGATAATATATATTGTGTTTTGATATATACATGATAAATACATGTGTATTATATATATATATATATATATATAATATATATATATATATTATATATATATATATGATGAGAGAGAGAGAGAGAGAGAGAGGGAGAGAGAGAGAGAGAGAGAGAGAAAAAAAAATAATTTTAAAAAATAAACTACAATACGCGCCCGATTTTCATTTCAAACATACCACACGCTTTAGGAGCTTCTCCGAGAAATCCATCGAAGGGGTTGGGGGTGAGATGGGGATGGAAGGGGGGGAGGGTGATATGGCATCTCCAGAGAACATAATGATCCCTAAGCCCCAACCCAAACCCCAACCCACTTTCCCCATACGCGCCTACAACGGGCCCCCACCCCCCTGAACCCCATCTTCTAACTGCCCCAGAGAATGCGCTTCGCCCACATATCTTCCCCTCGCTCTGGGGAGAAAAGAGGAAGGGAACGGAAGAATGTGACCTTTAATGACCTGGGGATTTTGCACTAACTCTCACAAGTGGTTTTCTATGCTCTCGCGAAGTAATTTTTATAAGTAGCGAAACCCAAGGTTAAGCTTAATTCATTTCCTTTTTTCATAACATCAAGTACTTAGGGAACACACACATCCACTTTAAAAGTCCAAAATACATCATGATAAATAGACAGATGGGTAAAGATAGACAAGATATATAAGGGGTCTGTAGTCAATATTACTTTATAATTTAGTTACCTATTAATTAACCAATGGATGAACTCATAATCGATAAATTTCGTTGGTAAATATATATATATATATATATATGTGTGTGTGTGTGTGTGTGTGTGTGTGTGTGTGTGTGTGTGTGTGTGTGTGTGTGTGTGTGTGTGTACGGCTACTCTGGTCACTGCAAAGCCTGAGATCCAAATGCAAGAATATGAAACCATTCTGCCAACTGTTAGCAGGATTTGAACCCGCATCCATAGTATCAAAACGTGGTCGAGAAATAGTTCTCCTAGGTCCTAGCTTGGGTGAAGGGGTGGGGGGGGGGCATTGATCATATATGCATATGTTCAGTCTCAAGAACATTATGTAACATCCCAGTGACCTGTTCTTGGCCTTTGCTGCTTATGAGCAACTTTTAAATCTTTATAAGGTGACTGTAAGAATATCTCGACATAACGTTACTTAGTAGACCAAGAAAGTTGCAAGGACGGTTGATGATTTAGAAAGTAAGACACGACAAAAGAGGGCTGATGGGGTAAGAAGTTGAACAGTGTAGCCTACACAAGGAAGGAGGCCTGTTAGTTCTTGTTGAGTAACATGAAAATATTTGAGAATAAAGAGTAAACGCTGCAGGTGGTATGCACAGCATTAGGAATAGCTATGATAAAGCTTATAGGAAGGAAATAAAATGTTGGGTGCTTTGAGAATGAATAGTACGGAAGGAGGTTATTCAAATTTGAAGCTTTTATCATTACAATGAAAAGTGTTCGAACAGTTATAATAGAATGGGTCTGAGACAAAGATGTAACATTTCCATGAACGCTCACTATCTTCAATGAATTAGTGACGCAAGAGATGGAAGGCCAACAGACGAAGGTGCAACGCTGGAGCTAAAAACACAGATACAGTTGGAAAGTTTTATGTTTACATATGAAACTCTGCTGGCTGGGGATAGTGAGGAGACAAGTGCAACAGTTTTAAATTCAATCAAAAGTGAGATGTTGAGCATTAATGTGAGCATGAGTAAAGTTAAGAGAATATAGATGAAAAGATATGAAACCTTTCACGTTAAACTACATAAAAGACAAATGGAAACTGTTGCTTAACATTGGTATCCGTGGGTAAATGTAACTGATGATGGAACTAAGAAACACTACAGATGTGGAAACTAGGGTGGGAATCCACGTGTATGAAGGGATTGTTAAACTAACAAGCCAGGGTGTTGAATGTAAATGAAAGAAAACTGGTTGAATCAGGTCAAGATAGTCACTTTACATAGGACGACAATGTGGATATGTACAGATTTACTAAAAAGGCTAGCAGAGGGGATGCACCACAGTATTCCAAGGTATTTCAGTAACGTTTAAAGGGGAAAGAAAGACGATTCTATAAATGGCTGAATTGCGGTTGTTCCAGAACTCTGGAAAATACTTGCCTTAAAACCAGGAAGTATGAAAGATGAGGGAAAGGCACAGCGTGGTTAAGGGGGTCGACAAAGATTTACAGTATTGGGGTTCATCCAAAAAAAAAAAAAACATTTAAAAGTAAAAAAGTAGCAGTGACACACACACACACACACACACACAAATATATATATATATATATATATATATATATATATATATATATATATATATATCACAGATATTAAGCAAACAAATACCATTTAAATTCCAACTCACTAAACCTCAGGAATAACTTCCACCTGTGGGGTATTATAAATAATTTTTTTTATCTTTTATTAGGAAAATACATTTAAGCAGATTTACAGATGTCATGGCATTTACATATTTATTTTATAAATGTTCATTATATAACATTTACCTTTATTTAATAACAATGTTCCTTAACATATCACCAAATGCAACACTTTGTCATTAATATTTAAAATGTTTTTTTTTTTATATACATAAATGATTAGTGCACATGTGGATTCAAAACAAGATCTAGTTCAGAGACAACGATAGAGAGTAACTTTGATTAACAAGCAATCAATAGATATAGGTTGATATCAACTAAGTCATTTGCATGTACTTAGAATCGACATCAACCCCATCTCCACAAAGATAGAGGAATCGTTATTTGTAATACTTGGCTAAGTATGATTTTCTGTCGCTTGTACACGCGTTACTGTTTTTTTTTTTTATATAACTACGTACGTATAGTAAGCCACAAAACTACCGTTTTAATCCAACTCACTATACCTTGGAAATAACTTACAAGCAATGGACTATTTTCCTAAGGTGTAAGATATCCTTGAAGTGTAGTGAACTGGGCATGAGATTATTTGTGATTACAAACATACATACATACATACATACACACACACACACACACACACACACACACACACCACACACACATATATATAATAATATATATATATATATAATATATATATATATATATAAGTCATATCACATTTCCGGTGGTGTAGTAGGTAAAGCTTCACTGACGTTCCTGGGTTTGAAAGGATCCACGGGTTCGCGCCCTGGTCCAGGCAAATCTATTATCGAGAAAAAATTCCCCTTCGGTTAAGCATATATGAAAATATATTAATTCCGAGGTAGAGCGAATTAGATATTAAAGGACATTGTAGCTCGATATATATATATATATATATATATATATATGTATGTATGACTCGGATCGCACGATTTTCAAAACAGCCCAAACACTTGTGACTCCTGACTACAGCTACACCATTGGAACCAAATCGTAATTACCCGATAATAATCGTTCCTCTCGCCGAGTACGTAGTTCACAGCTGACCCTGAGAGAAATGATGGTTCTAGATCATTATTATACATGCATTCAATTCTGAATCTACACTTAGCATACTGTAGCTGATAACTTTTATTCTGAAAGCACCTGAAAGATAAAAGACGGAATCCATCGAGGTCGTGTCCTTTCCTTCTTAAAGAAAGATCGAAATTTTGAAAAATTTGCTCAAATGATTATTTAAAACGTATTATTGGCGGGGGGGGGGGGGGAGGGGGGGTGGGGGGGGGGGGGGGGGTGTTGTCACCACCGTCCTACTTGCACCCGAAATAGTTTTTTTACTTATTACAGATTTAATTTGCAGTCTGTTTATGCATTCTGCGTCAGGTCGGCAACGTGACCTCTCCGTGATTATGGGACCGGACATCACAATTTCTTCAAATTTCTTGGAACTTGGACCTTCAGGCTTTGTAGTGACAACCGTATCCAAAAAAGAGCAAAGAATTCAAGAAATTAAGAGGGTATTTGTGGCTATTACAATTGCATATGTATCTGGTAAAAAGTGGTCAGTAGATTCTACATATATATATATATATATATATATATATATATATATATATATATATATATATATATATATGCATATACAGATAGAGAGAGAGAGAGAGAGAGAGAGAGAGAGAGAGAGAGAGAGAGAGAGAGAGAGAGAGAGAGAGAGAGAGAGTCATGTTCGGAGCACTGAAAACATCATCAAAGCCTACATTTTGTCCTGTGTTTTTCATTAAATAAAACCTATACTCGTAATTCACTAAGGGACAACATTGCCGATGTCCACAGCATCTGAACCCTGATCTATAATAAGGCAGCTTCAGCCAATCACAGAACGACGTCAAAAGATATTTTTCATATGAAGACCAACGCGGTGACCACTCGATGACTGCATCTACCCCAGACATAAAAGAAATAAACAGAAAAATATAAATAAAAAAATACAAAGGATAAAAAACATAAAGAGACGAAAAGAAGACAGACTGAATTCTAACCACGAAAGGGGAAAACATAATCGCCTTAAAAAAAAAAAAAAAAAAAAAAAAAAAAAGTATTTAAAATTGAAAGAAATTGAAACAGATGTTGCGCTCATTATTCGCGTAGTTTCTTTTTTGCTTGCAATTATTACAAACAGACGGGCGACAGCAACATTATTTGCTTCTTATATATTAAATCATGAATAATCCACAAAAAAGACGAATATAAGTAAATAAATCATGAATAATGTCAAACAAAAATATATCGTTACATCAACTAAGAAATCATGAATACTGTGAAAAAACAAGATATATCAAGTAACGTTAATTAAGAAATCATGAACACTATAAAAACAAGAATATATCAAGTTAAATTACAAGAAATCATGAACACTGTACAAAAACAAGAATAAATCAAGTTAATCCAGAAATCATGAATACTGTACAAAACAACGGATATATGAAGTTACATTATACAACAACCCTTTTGTACATTTTTTACATTTAAATAACACTCATCTCTACGGGAATCAAAAGCCACTACATAAAATGACCTCATCTCAGGCATAATTTTGTACTGCAAAATAATCTATAAGCCATTAAATAATGTTCGCTGCTTATCAATAGGAAAAAAAAAATATATCCATAAGTAACTTTGCACCTGGGAGTCCACCATATCGTACGGAGAGATTACAAGGGTCAATTACTTACGACTTATCGACAAAATGTAAGTCAAATGGTGAACTTGACCCAATGAACTGAATATCAGTTGTTTCGACCTTCCTTTCAGTCCCTTTCACCTACATCTTACCATCCGCCGAGTACACAAGAATAGCAGCTTTACAGGGGAGAAAGAAATGGAATAAAGACATAGAACTCGTAACCTCATCCCTTTGTGAACGAGTATATCTTAGTTTAACCAGACCACTGAGCTGATTAACAGCTCTCCTAGGGCTGGCCAAGAGGATTAGATTTTTTTTTTTTTTACGTGGCTAGGAACCAACTGGTTACTTAGCAACGGGACCTACAGCTTACTGTGGGATCCGAACCACATAATATCGAGAAATGAATTTCTAATCACCTGGAACAAATTCCTATGGTTCCACATTGGCAGCAGCGAGGAACGAACTCGGGCTAGCAGACTGATGGGCGAGTACGCAACCCATTCGCCCAATGAGGAACTCATCCTTTGTGAAGATGGAATGGAATGGGATATACAATTTTGGTCCAAGGCCAATAGCTGGGACTAACGGTGTCATTCAGCGCTGAAAATGAGAGTAAACGGGTTTGAAAGAAGTAACAGAGGGAAACCTTCGCAGTTGCACGATAAAACAACTGTTAGAGAGGATGGAAAGTCAGATGGAAGATAGGGAATATAAACGGAGGTGCAGCAAAAGGAATTAAAGAGTTTGCAACAGGAGGCCGAAGGGACGCTGCAATGAACCCCAAGTAATGCCTACAGTCTACCACGTAACGTGAAATGACAGCACAACCCCCACCCTCTCTAAATGTGTGGAATGAAATATGAAATTTTAGGCCAAATGCCAATCGCTGGGACCCATGACGTCATCCACAGCTGAAAGGGAAATCGAAAGTAAAAAGGCTTAAAAGGTGTAACTGGGAAAAGCCTCGCGGTTACACTTTAACCATTGTTAGGAGAGAGTGGAAAGTAAGATGGGAGAGACTGTGAACGGAGGTGCAGTAAAAGGGATGATAAGGGTTGCAGCTTGGGGCCGAAGGGACGCTGAAAAAGAGCATTACTTGATGCCTACAGCGCACGACGTGAGATGCACAGACTGCACTACCCTCCTGCGGGTATCGTAGTGAAAAATCGATGACGATAATAATAATAATAATAATAATAATAATAATAATAATAATAATAATAATAATAATAATAATATAAATGAAAGGCGCATAATTCCACTTCTCTGAGGTGAAAAGACGTTTGCACACCAAAAGAAAGTATCACATAAAGTCCAAGTCAAATGAAACTGTACAAAATTTCTCAATTACCGAGACAAAGCTAAAATAAAAATGTAAATGTATACAGACACCAGTCACCTGCAAGTCGCACTGGTGAATTCAGAAGGTGGACAGAATGATAGCAGAAACGCAGCACGAGACCAGGCAAATGTATATCGAATACAATCTAAATTCGGCCATATAGTCTCATGACGCATCATAATATGAGCATTTCTGAATGTGCCAAGAGTTCTCCCCAATCTCTTCTGACTTCTGCACTTTCTGCCCGAAATCCTATTTGGTTATGCTTTGATTGTTTGTTTGTATGGTGTTTTTACGCTGCATGGAACCAGTGGTTATTCAGCAACGGGACCAACGGCTTTACGTGACTTCCGAACCACGTCGAGAGTGAACTTCTATCACCAGAAATGCACATCTCTCACCCCTCAGTGGATTGTCCGAGAATCGAACTCGCGGCCACCGAGATGGCAGGCCAAGACCATACCGATCACGCCACTGAGGTGCTCATATTTAGTTCTTGCTTGATTCACTGGCCTATTTCTACTGGTCGTCATCCTGCCATTACCAAATCTATTGACTCCTCTTCCCAGATTCTCTTCAGAAGACCGAACCATCTCCATCTTTGATGAGAACTCAAATCTAGTTTTGCATAACCCACGATTGGTATTCCACTTCTCTAGGACAAAGACGAAGCTATAAACCATCCTAAAAATTTTTTTTATAATGGGGCAATCTTTGCCTTTATAATGCGAATTCCCTTACTCTTATTCTTCCCATGGATAACTACCGTCCAAAGAAGCGAAAAGATACCAACAAACAGAACGCAAATTGAGATTGAGTCTGAGCACTCTGTATAGACAAATCTTCAAAGGCT
The DNA here is from genome assembly GCF_015104395.2 of Macrobrachium nipponense. Lineage (NCBI taxonomy): Eukaryota > Metazoa > Arthropoda > Malacostraca > Decapoda > Palaemonidae > Macrobrachium > Macrobrachium nipponense. The sequence goes on from NC_087217.1 coordinate 13,144,101, forward strand.
CCTCCATTTCCTTTGTAAATGTCTATGTCTCACAGCATATAAGATAAGCATTATACAATGGGATACTCTTATTTACTATTAGTCAAGCAATCTCCTTCCACTAAACCCAAGCTGCTGCTTCTATGTCCTCCACACTCCTCACACACCCACATAAACATAAGAA
>NC_087217.1:13151763-13178221 GCF_015104395.2 Macrobrachium nipponense
GCAACAACGAAGGAATGCAGAAAACTACATAAGCTACAGAAAATGTCGATGCAAGATGCAGATGTAAACTGCCGGTAATATTATACGGTGATGGCTATGAATGCAGAATTATCAAAATGTTCTAGACCCAACCTCACACAATCCCATCTACGTCCATTTCGCTGCGAATCCCACAAAACCTTTAATTCGTTGAAAAATGAATAAAATAAAGAAATAGTTACCGCACGGACACAGGAAAAACTAAAAACGTATCTGTGCTTCAGCTATTCTGCAGTGCACAGACTCACCCAAAACCCTGACCTTACCTCAAATGTTGGAAAATGATTCTCAGAAAGAGAAAGAGAGAGAGAGAGAGAGAGAGAGAGAGAGAGAGAGAGAGAGAGAGAGAGAGAGAGAGAGAGCTTCTCTAACGGGTCATGTCACTCAAAGCCTCAAGAAGGTAGTCCTTGAAGTACCCAACATGAAATCTAAGAATGACGCAAGTTATTACTGATCAAATGCCCTAATTAAATTATTGGCTAATTTTCTGCCTAGTGCACCTTTGTGTCCATACGTATTCATTTGTTTTTTTTTTCTTGATTCCTAGATATTTATCTATACTTCAATTAGCGTCCTCTTGCCTTTAGGCGTGTTTATTTATTTATGTGAAAGTTTCCTATTCCTTATTCCCATATAAAAAAGCAAAATTAATAAGTAAGAAAAATCAGAATAATAAAATCAAAATATACTCCACGTTTATCACGAAGTACTGCACAGGAAAATGAAAGGTAACAATGTAAATGATATATTCTATGAAAGGTAAAAATGTTACTGATATATACTATGAAAGATAATGTAATTGACAAATTCTATGAAAGGTAACAATGTAATTGACTGATATATTCCATAAAACGTAAAAATGTAAATGATATATTCTATGAAAGGTAACAATGTAATTGACTGGTATATTCTATGAAACGTAACAATGTACTAATTGACATGATGTATGCTATGAAAGTAACAATGTAACATATATTCTATGAAAAGTAACAATTTAATTAATATAAAGTTAACATTGTAACATATATATCAACTAGATGCTTTCGTCGTTTCCGTCAGAACAAATATTTGAGTTAACAAAATAAACCACTTCAAATGACTAAAAAAAGAACAGGAGATGACCACTAAAAATGTAACTAATCAATTTTTGGTGAAACTGGCGACGCAACTGCCGTGGTCACAGACGCCAAAACCAAAAGTACTTTCGGCCATTCAAGCGAGTGGGACGGAGAAAAGAGGGAGTTGGAGAAGTTGAACAGCAGAGAAAGAAGTAACAGTTGGAGAGGTTGGACAAGCTCTGGGACCTACGAGGTCGTTCACCCCTGGAAGGAAAATTGAGAGTAACAGGAGGAAACCCTCTCAGTTGCACCATGAAACAATTGTTAGAAGAGAGGGTAGTCAGAGGGAAAAAGAGAATAAGAATGGAGGGGCAGTAAAAGGAATGAAATGGACTGCGTTAAGCAATGCCTACAGTGTGCCAACGTGAAGTGAACTGACGGAACTAGCCCGCTACGGGTTGGTTGGACAGCAAGTCTGAAGAAAGAAAAGAAACCGGGAAAAGAGGTGGTGAAGTTAAAGGCTAAAAGAAATGAATGAAGTCGGGGGCAGAAGCGACTCTCTAAACACCCTCTAATTATGCCTACAGTACACCACGTGAGGTGCAATGACAGCGCTATCCCCTTCGGGAAAAACTTCTAGAAGACATCTGTGATTAAAGATAAAAGTTTCTTGCACAGTTCACTTAATACGACAGAAAAGTGTAGATAGTTACAAACTATTTTGCAATATATCAAGAAACGTTAGTTTAAACAAGGCTTTAGCAGCATCATACACGGTGGTCGTAATTTTTGCTAAAATGAATGTTTTATATTTCATGATATACTGACTAACTACACATTTCAAATCAGCCATTTTTTAAACTATATACCTCTTCTCTCACTGAAAAGTATCACAAATATAAATGAGATGAACTTTGAACTTGTTCCAACACACCCACCGGCCAATAACAACAACTTTTAAAATAATCGGGGCGGGGGAGGGGGTGGGGGGCGGAGCAGACAATTATTCATCCACTTGATTGTGTCTTGTAACTAATCGCACTACATGAGTGTCGACCCCTATACCTAACCCAGCCTGCTTTCATTTTTAATAGTTCTGAAGTAAACAAGGAAGATAAGAAGAACATTCGTTAAACAAAAGAAAAAGTGAATTCGTAACGTAACTAATAAGAAATATGGAATAAAAACTGCAACTGAAATTAATATATATATGTGTGTGTGTGTGTGTTTGCGTGCGCACGCGCAATCACAGTCAAAACTAGACAGGAGTCCAGACAACTCAAAATAGTAACCATCACTTATTGACCCACCCCAACAGCGTCTTAGGCATTATTATAAAGTCCGTTTGCGTGCCGTGTGCAGTCCTGAATCATTGTACATATAAAGACATTGTCACCGCCGAGATACGCCTGATCTCTAATCGATGCCGATATTCTATCGGTAATTTATATCAACTTCTGCACACGGCACCAACAGCTAGCGAAGCCGTCGCCGCAGGTGCACACGGCGTTAATAGCTGTGACCTCGACGCCAGAGTTTATCACTTTTATCTGAGTATCGAACAAGATACGTTCGTTGTTGTTGTTGTTCCTGTTGCTACTGCCGGCGTTGTTGTCCAGGCTACACGCTTAACTGGGGTGTAGCAGGAGAAAGAGAAAGAAGAGAGCTACGTGTCCTTATCGATGTAGAACAAACAATCAAGAACATTCCGTCAAGACGTTAGAAAGGTAAGATAAGGAGACGCAGCAATGATATTGATCACGTCTTTCTCGAAGTTGATATTCACCCTCCTTGGCTGCAGTATTTTTTTTTAATAAATATCGTTCAAAACAACCTGATACGTGAGCACGCAGTGGCACACATGAACTTATCTGCGTGGTTTTCAAGAAAGTACAAACATTTCCTAATAATGTTATCAACAAGCTCGTCTTCTGACAGCGTTTAAATGGATAACTTAAATGCCTACGACCCCCTTATTCCCGACACAATGGTATTTGTTTTTTGGCATTATGCCAAGCACTGGCGCAACTAAGCCCACGCAGCGCTGAAACGGAAATTGAAAGGGAAAGGTTTGAAAGGTACAACAGGAGGAAAACCTAAAAGCAGTTGCACTATGAAACAATTGTTAGGAGAGGATAGATAATAAGATGCAAGAAAGAGAATATGAACGGAGGTACAGTAAAAGGAACGAAAGTAGTTGCAGCTAGGGGCCGAAGGGACGCTCCAAAGAACCTTAGGTAATGCCTACATTGCACCGAATAAGGTGCATTGACGGGACTACCCCCCTACGGGATCGACACAATGGTACAACTTCTAGATGAACCAAATTTATGAAAAACTGGGGAAAATTCATTCCAGGATCACCAGGCACCAAATCACATCGTTGTAGCAGTAGGCCACTTCAATTTAACTGATTTATCAAACGAACTCTACTGCAACGACTAATAAACAAATGACTTTATAATGCAAGTAGGTATGAATGTATGTATGTATATTATATATAAATATATATACACATATCTATTTATTATATATATAGTACACACACACACACACACTATATATATATATATATATATATATATATATATATATATATATATATACACACACACACACTTTACATATCTAATATATATTGTGTGTGAGTGTGTGTTTACGAGTATATACCAGTTTCGAATAGAGATTATTTTCTTTGGAATTCACGGTAAAACCCTTCAACCTTTGTACAAGGGAACAAAAGGAAGTACATCTCAAAATGTGTCTAAAATTGTGAGAACTTCTTGATTAAGAAAAATAAATTTTAAAAAAATGAGCCGGGAGTTACCCCAGCAAGGTAACTTCCAAACAGAGCGAGGTTCTATTAGAAATGCAAAATGAAAGAACGGGTCAACTGGGTGACAGACAGACGTTGTGGGCTAGAGACTTCCGTTTCCTGAACCTCGCAGCTTTTCAGCATCGAAAACACTCACGTAGCATAATGAATGATCCTAACAAAACCACTCCAATAGGCCATTAGAGTCCCACTTGACATCCTTTACTCTTTAGGGCATCAACCCTGTCACATTCGACTGCCCAAAGTAAATATTCTGGAGCTGGGAACACCTGGTTAATGGACTTGTATCAAAAACATCTGGCCAATGCCGAAATGTAAATCAAAAGTAACCAATAATTTAGTGTGCATCAAAAGTTACCGATAATTTAGTGTTAAACAACCAGTGACTGGACTGAAACAAGTCATTTTTCGAGTTCTGATATCTGACAGTCTTGTTTGTTTGTTTGTTTGTTTGTTTTATGGTGTTTTTACGTTGCATGGAACCTGTGGTTATTCAGCAACGGGACCAACGGCTTTACTTGACTTCCGAACCACGTCGAGAGTGAACTTCTGTCACCGTAAATACACATCTCTCACCCCTCAATGGAATCCTCCAGAATCGAATTCGCGGCCACCGAGGTGGCACGCCAACACCATACCAACCACGCCACTGACAGTCCTTCATGTGAAAACCCTGAATGAAAGTTACATTCCTCCTTTGTATAAATCACAAATCACATTTAAAAAGGGAGTATCAAACAAGCACATTTCTGCAAACTCCTCAATAATGATTGGGATTCTTTTAAGCTGCTTCAAAATTCAAATTATACCGTCCTCAGGTAACCAAGCTTTTGGGAGTTTCCAGAATCATAGACCCTTAAAAGCTACGAATCACTAAAGCTACAAAGCCACTAATACTATCATTTTCTTGTCATGTGACGTAGTATCTAAAGGCTTCCATCTTTATATACCTTTGCAAACAACAAGAGCATTAAAGCCCTAACATCACTCACTACCTTTGACTAATCCCATAATTTTCCATATCTTTACTTTGATGTGAAAGATTTCAATTCATTGATTATCTCCAAAATTCCTATGATTTTTCAGTTACTTCGCATTGCAAAAACATAAATCCCCACCTATTAATGGAAATCAATTAGTTGAGTACAATAACTCAAGACTTGCACAACGGAGACTAAACAAAAGATGAATGTTTACATACCAACTACTGTACCACACGCTTAAGTAGATTAACAGATTTACATAGCTATATATCAAATTCAGTTACTTAGGAGGCAAGAGTGGATGGGAGGGTAAACTTTTTAAAGGATTCGGATGAACTGAAACATTATGAAACTAAAGAATTAATACACCAATACAAATGTTGAATCGTTTCCAAAATAGCTGCAGAATGCCCAAGAATAATAATCACAATTAGGTACATATGCAGTTCATAAGGAGAGACATCTGTAAAAAGTTAATTGTGGCAACAAGACAGCTTTAAACTTAAGAAAAAAAAAAAAACAATCCCATGATACATTGTGTTACCTTTATCATTTAGGGATTATGTTTATAGCACCTTCTACCTTACCGAGTACATGTACCCAGCTGTCCTCGGCTTTTTTTTATGTCCAGTTTTTCTGAGGAACAGTTAAATACTTAAAATCTTTATAAGCTTATCCATTCTGCCTATTAATGACATTTTTTCTTCCTTTCTAGGTATCAAATTCTATAACCTAATCATAAACAGCTCGTAACTATGTCCCACGAACTACGAGTATTTGGTTCGAACATAAGAAATGGTGATAACCATAGACGACGTCTGAGGTTCCGGTGAGGTAAAAAGTCTATTAAGCTACAAATATGAAGTCTTTCTGAATGAAACTAAATGCAATACAAATTCTGACATTAATAACTCCTAATATCAATTCGAAACAAGATAGGCATTTCCTCCACCGCCCAGAAATAAAACCTTGTTGCAAATCCAAGAAAAGTTCTGAGCCTCAAATTACGAGATAATTGAACCTGTTGACTGGTTCACGAATTCCTTGCTTTAAATCACCAGTGAACCTTCAATCTAGACCACCTAAATTACCCATTAAAGCTAAGATTCCCCACTATTTAACTCCAATGTCAAACAGTTTCATTTTTCAAGATTTCTTTTCCAAGGTAAATATGGTTCGCCTATTTGAATGTCCTGCAGCCTTCCTGGAACTTTATCTTTCCAGTAGACTGTCTGAAGAGACAAGTTCTTTTCCCTTACAATGCCACTTGTCATTTGGACCACTGCTGGAAGTTCCTGTTTGGCCATCTTTGAATAATTCAATTGCACATAAGTGTCTTTGTTGCCTATATATCAATAACTATGACAAAGGTTTCATTTTTATGTCCTAGCAAGTGGCAAAAAAAACGGGATACTATTTTACCCTTAGACTGACATGCCATGATCATTGAGGCCTCAGATTCAATTACTGATGTTTTATTTTATGCTACTTATTTAGCAGTGTGTGATCCTTTAACAGCAGTGCTGCTGATGATCAGCATCATAAATTTTTCAGTCTTTAAACACTGCTTTAATTTTGCTCATTAATGTTATTGTTTATGTACGTACATCTTTCTGTTTGCATATGAGTTTATTTTCCAAGTTAATGGCCAATAAAACAATAAAGGCAGTAAATTCCAGCCTTCTGTTACACCCTGATAGTGATACAACTAACCAGTTAGTAAGAGATGTTCGGAGTTCAGCTACAGCGGATGACTGCTCCTTATTTGAATTTGGTTTTTGACCTAACGCTCCTCTACTTACGAACGAGTTCCGTTCCGAACGACTATTCGAACTCGTAAGTTCATTTTGTTTGTAACTTCAATTTGGTATACGCTGAGTTTTTTCATACTATAACCCAATACTAGTATTGTTACTGTATTTTATTAGAGCATTTTATTAATACAAATATATAAAACCTAACATGAAACAAATTATAATAACACAGGTGGGGAGTCTCTTGAGATTGAAGGCGCTGGTTTAAAGAAATTGCATATGGAAGTTTGCATTGTTTTATTTCTTTTCGTATCACAGTATATGATTCGACAACACTGGAAAGCATCATTAACTGTTTAACTGTTGTTGCTACTTTTGAGAATCTCTCAACATTGGGGTTTTAATTCTCAAAAATAGTCAAATATTTTTTCTAGAAGAAGAAATCCCTCAGCCATCAATCTTGCTTCAGCCTTCTTTAAGGGAACAAGTTCTTCATGGACTTGGTGTTTTTTTTTTTCTTCCAGTTCCATCAAATCATTCGTCAACTCCTCTGAATGAATGTCAAACAGCTCTTAAAAGTTCTCTTCCCCAATGTCAAGCTGTAACTTTTCACTTCAATAACTGTCAATGATTCACGTAAGGTCACATCTGCATCATTTATCTCCTTTAATGCTCGTCTTGTACGTATGGCGAGTATGGTTGTTTTTTTTTAATTAGCTATTAAGCCCTGATACATTGGCTGAGTGACTAAAGTTGTGTTAGGGGGTTTTGTCTGTTTGTTTGTTTGTATGTTTTTTCGTTGCATGGAACCAGTGGTTATTAAGCAACGGGACCAAAGGCTTTACGTGACTTCCGAACCACGTCGTGAGTGAACTTGTATCACCAGAAATACACATCTCTCATCCCTGAGTGGAATGCCCGAGAGTTAAGGGGTAAATAGACAACTTGAACACCCTGATGGAAGTCATCTACGTAAGTGCTGGGGGCGACCAGGGCCATTATCCAAAATAAGAGAATCTTGAAAGGAATATGATTCTCTCTGCGGTACAGCATGACTTCAGGGATAAAGTGATGATAAAACCAGTCACCCAGGCTTTCTTATTTGACATTCAGATTACGGGTAATTAACTTTGTGATATTTTTCAGTGGCCATGGATTTGCTGCACGATAGACGAGACGAGGAGATTTTCGCTTCATGTCTCCCGAACAATTTTTGCCACCCAGCAGTAACGTTAGCCTATCTTTTGCCGCCTGAAATCCTGGCAGTCTTCTCTTCACGGCTATGTACGTTTTTTTTTTTTTTTTTTTCTTCTTCTCATTTGAGAAAAGGTCTGTCTTGTCTATATAAAAAATTTGCTGAGGGATCCGTATAACCTTCCTTTTGCTGAGCGGTACGTATAACCTTCTCTATCAATTATTTCCTTGTGCGTATTGGCAAAATTTTTCTATAGTTGTTTCGTCAGCGCTGGCTGACTCACTGCTTACGGACACGTGATGCAAGTTGGCTCGTCTTTTGAAGCAATAAAACCACACGAGTTGCAGCAAATGTTTCAGCTTTAGTACTCTCACCAGCCTTAGCCTTCAAGTCGTCGTCGAAAGGGTTTTTAGCCTTTTCTTGAATGAGCAAGAAGCCAAGTGGTACACATCTTTGTCTTTTGGTGTTCCATCCAAATACCCAAATGTTCTTCCATTTCCTTTAGCTTTTCTCCACCACTTTCTAACTTCTTTATTATTACCACTTTGTTTCCGGAAACTGAGATGGCTTGTCACTTTTCAGCACTGCCTCTTTCATCAATGGCGTTGCACATGCCATAGGTAACGGATGCGGTAAAATATTTAATTCTAAAATCAAACGAATGAATCGCTGCACAGGAGATGAAGTCTCAGCACTTAGCATAAATTCAAATTATCTGGGAAGCTTAGTGGCGTCAGCTACAGTGCTGTTTGGCGTAAGTAGCGGCAGAAATTGTAACTAAGTCGAGGTTAGCCCTCACGTACAAAATTTGCACTAGCAGGTCGTGGCCCGGAGTGCCCCGAATAAAAATTTCATTTCATTTACGAGCAGAGATGTTCATTTCCCTGAAAGTTCATAAGTTGAACGTTTATAAGTAGAGGAGTACTTTAGGAGTGCAGCATTACTAATAAAGTTTTTTTTTACCCATCTTGTGATTTACTTACCACCTCTACAAGCGTTTCCATCGTCATAAGTTATAAGACAAGCTTTTGCTAAGAGTGATTGGACTCTACATTTATCAGTACAGCTATGATATTCTAAATCATCACTTTCTTTGACAGCGCCCTTTAAGTTTAACGTCTTCTACAAAGAGTATCAAATATGTAAACATATTTGGTTAACAGATATCCAAAACATTTATTTATATGTGTACTTTCTGTTGCCTGACTTTCACTAAGATCTCTCACACACCAAGGAAATATTTTCATTAGACAGATGGAAATATTGTGTAAAGGGTCTAGCCCACCCATAATAAGAGTAGATAAGGTACATATGAATCTCATGGTGACAGGGTGATTACTATGGTGTCTTAAGCCCCTTATTTTTTTTAAACTATACATCAGATGTCTTAAATCTTTCCTTCTTTGCAGTTTGCTGTTCTTGTGACATTTCAAACCATTGGTACGATTATCCCTAAATGAACCAGGAGGAAATTGGAGGACTTATCATGCCAGAGGTAAGGGTTCAGGATATATCATAATTTGCTATTGTTTCCAGAAGCTGACAATGAAAAGAGTGGCAAGGGGGATGATCGTGACTTCTGTCTATTTCTTTCAGTAAGACAACAGATAAAAGTAATAACGAATGTAATTAAACAAATGAATTATGATGACTTAAGTACAGTATATCTATCATCACATTTTACATGGATGCGTTGGCATCTCATAACTTCAGTAAACGGAAGCATGATTATTTCAAGAGTTGTCTTCATGGCATTTAAGTTGATGTCACATTTAAACAAGATGACAAAAATTAATGGAAACAACGCACAAAGCAGAGCCCAAAATTTCTAGCCTAATGTTTTATTTGTTTGTTAAGATATATACAAGACTTCATATAACCACTCAAAGTGGACAAAAACACAAGTAACTTATAAGACACATCTGTGATTTAAAATCAGTTAAAACATGAAGAATGTGCGACGCTGCAAGCAATTAGGCCTCCCAGTGTTGTTCAAATGACTACAAAAAAAAAATTGTTTAGATATGAAAAACCTGGGTTACTGACATAATTGATTATCATTTCATTTGTTTTATGAAGTGGCAAGGCAGTTTTTTGTATTTTCTTATAAAATAACACCAGATGACCTGGAACAACAAGCCCTAACTTCACACAAAAAGTACTTCGTACTTTTTCTATAATAAGCTTCCATGAAGAAAGATGAGGTGCCTCAGTGACGTGATCGGTATGGTCTTGGCCTGCCACCTCAGTGGCCGCGAGTTCGATTTTCAGGCATTCCATTGAGTGAGAGATGTGTATTTCTGGTGATAGTTCACTCTCGACGTGGTTCGGAAGTCACGTAAACCCGTTGGTCCCGTTGCTGAATAACCACTGGTTCCATGTAACATAAAAACACCATACAAACAAACAAACAAACAATGAAGGAAGATGATGATGTTGGCTGGTTCCCTAAACTTTAAGCATGTTGCTCTTCATGAGAGAACATGACAGCTATATTCCCATTGGGTGCACATTACTAGAACAAGGACCTCTACCATACTTTTGAGGGGGTTAATTCACCAAACTTTAAATGCCAGAAGTTTCAATGGCAAGATGAAGAGGCCTAAGTGATGAAGAATAGACAATGGAAGATTCCTCAGTCCATCTGACATAAGCCTTGATTTCCCCCACTATGCAAGAAAATAGGTAACAACATAACGAAAGTGTCCAAAAAAAGCACATATTTATAAAAAAAAAAAAATTGGGAAGCAACACTGAAATAGCATCAAAGCCCTAACAGGACAAAGAACTCTCTTCCTCCTCACAGCCAAGGATGTCCATTACGTTCTTATTAGAAGATGGGTCCAGGGCTTGGATGGATCCTCGTCCTTGGCTAGAAAACCAAGGGTAAATGGGCAAAACTAGTCTCCTTGTGAAAAACCTACCGTTTTACCTATGGCTTGAATTTGCTAATATGCTTAGTAGTAGCCAAGGTCACAAGGAAGAGAGTCTTCCAAATAAGGTTTCTCAGAGAAGAGGAACATAGGGGTTCAAAAGAAGGACCTGTCAGCCACTTCAACACTAAATCCACCTTCCAGAAGACCAGATCTTCCTTCCTTTGCTTGGACGTATCAAAGGATTTGATGAGGTTAAGATTTAGGTTTAACGAAAGATCTAGGTCCCTGTGATTACACACTGAGCTAAGCATGCTCAAAACCCCTTTAATGGTGGATGATGAGAGATTCTAGATCTCCTCTCATAAAGGAGGAAATCCGTAATTTGGGTCACAGATGTCTCAGAAGAGACATTGTGTCTTAAGCACCAGCTTTGCAAAAGCGCTTGCTTAGCCTGGCAGATGGGGCTAGAAGATTGACACCTGCATCTTGTAAAAGTCTATGCAAATTTATTGAATTTTACTTGTACCCTCTACAAGCATTGCATACATTACATACTACATGTTTTCTTTATTTTATTGAATTGTACCTTAGTTATGACGGTGACTTACAAAGTTTACCAAGTGAACAAAGAACACTTCTTTTACTCTGAGTGAAAAAGAAAATGGCATCCTATGAATTAGAGGTAACATTAGTCTATGTAGGTACCTAATGTAAATGGTGGCAAATACAGTAAAACTTATGATATTGTACTCTATCATTGTCAACCATTATTTCTTTTATAAGGGTAAAGTATTAAGCTAAGTTTTAAATGAAATTATGTACAGTAAGTTCATTAAAATGTTAGCTTAATACTTTACTCTTAAAAAAGAAATAATGGTTGACAATGATAGAGTACAATAACATAATTTTTACTGTATTTGCCACCATTTACATAGGTACCTACATAGACCAATGTTACCTCTAATTCATAGGATGCCATTTTCTTTTTCACTCACAGAGTAAAAGAAGTGTTCTTTTTGTCACTAGGTAAACTTTGTAAGTCATGATTAGACTCATATTTAGTGTTTAAACTCTGGAAATAAGCACTTTTAGTGACCATACCTAACTTATGCAAATCCCTGACTTATGTAAGGGGTTCTGAAACCTAACCTCACATAAGTTTGTGGTATTACTGAATGCTCAAGTTAAAGAAGCTAGGTTGATAACGACGAAGAGACCAAAGTAAACACATGGATGAAAATTAAAAGCCACAAAGTACTGCAGCTAAGGCCAAATGAACAGTACCCCCTACAACACAAAGATGGGTACAACCAAGAAATCTGAAAGACCAGCTAAGGAGAAAAATCTACGTAAACTCAGCAAAATCCACAATGTTATCATTCCAAGAAATATACTACTACATTCCTTATAGTGAATTTAGCACAAAATACTAATAACTATAAATGAGTGACTACTTCCAAATGCACAAACGAAGGGGCGGATATTTGTCTTGGAATGACTGAAACATACCATTTTTCATCTTCTCCACCCAGATATTAACCATCCCACCCAGCAGTATATTAGAATAAGTGAAAATACAACTCGTACACATAAGAATTATCTGCACATGATTAGGTGAGAAAAGAGGACTGAAAGCTGTCACTGATAAGGCAAAAAAGCATAAACTAGAGAACTGCTCTATTTTTGACTCTGCTGGGACTTTGAAAAGGCACCATCTACAACACATTAAGTTCAACCTGAAGAAAAAGCAGATGTTTACAGAGCATGGGTAACATCACAAACATGCACTGGATATAATCCATCCCACAAGTAAATTCTAAAAACATCAACCATATAATGGAACAGTATATGACTCAAGCACTGGCAACAAAAGATACAAACCAACGCACACTTAATAAAGCAGTAAATGTTGGGGAGAGCTCTGTAACCTTACTATAAGCCAGCTGTATTCACATTGAGAACTCCTTTCTACTAATTCATTATAAGATTATCAAAATAATATCATCCATCCTTTAATAATGTAATTACAGTAGTACATATTTGTAAAAGCTAAAAAAAAAATTATAGCTCTAGTATCAAGGATTTTAAGATTAAACAAGCACAGGCCCTGACTGCCCTTGTTTATTTTTCTAATTAGATTTTGGGAGTCAAGCATAGGTCCTAGGGATTACAGAAAATGGGGTACAGATAAGATACCAAAAAAGGATGCTTTGGCAGTGATAACTGTAGTGTATAATATTCCTATCAACTGTTTTGAAAGTAATCTGTTTTCTTCTTCACTTAATCCATAAACATCTTAAGATTGCTTTTTTATTGACCCTTTTCTTTTCTAAGTTCATTTCATAATTTATTTTGAAATACATTTTAAACATGTCCTTCCCAATGCCAGCCCTCCCTATTTATCAAAGTTTATGGGACTTAAAAGAAATCAGAAATTATTTCAAGTTTGTTAGGATACAGAGAAATTACCAGATATTCATTTACAGACAAATAATAATAATAATAATACTTTTTTTTTCTTTTATTATTATTTTTTTTTATCACTGTCCTCCAATTCGACTGGGTGGTATTTATAGTGTAGGGTTCCGGGTTGCATCCTGCCTCCTTAGGAGTCCATCACTTTTCTTACCATGTGCACCGTTTCTAGGATCACACTCTTCTGCATGAGTCCTGGAGCTACTTCGGCCTCTAGTTTTTACAGATTTCTTTTCAGGGATCTTGGGATCGTGCCTAGTGTTCCATGATTATGGGTACAATTTCCACTGGCATATCCCATATCCTTATTATTTCTATTTTTAGGTCTTGATACTTATCCATTTTTTCCCTTTCTTTCTCTTCAACTCTGGTGTCCCATGGTATTGCGACATCAATGAGTAATACTTTCTTCTTGATTTTGTCAATCACATTATTATTATTTTTTTATTATTATTATTATTATTCAGATGATGAAACCTATTCATCATATGGAACAAGCCCACAGGGGCCATTGACTTGAAATTCAAGCTTCCAAAGAACATGGTGTTCATTAGGAAGAAGCAAGAGGAGGTAAAGTTAAATCACACTTAGTATTAAAAAAGAAAAAATTAATAAATCAATAAATAATGTATTAAAATGACAGGAGAATAGTATTAGGGTAGTAATGCATTGCATCTTCACCTGAACTTCTGAAGTTCCAATTGCATGACATCATCAGGGAGGCTGTTCCACAGTCATATGATGTGAGACATAAAGGATCCCTGGAACTAAGAAGTTCATCACACACACACATTTACTGCATATTGGTGCTGCTGTTCAGCAGAAATTAATAAACAGGACAGGAAAAGCTTTAGCATAATTTTTAAATTGAAAGCAATGTAAATTAAAAATGAAAGAGTAATAACAATGCCAATAAACTGCTTACCAGCACTGAAAACTGCTTACTGATGTCGAAAATCCGGATAACAACATCATTAGCCTAACATTGAAAAACCAAAACGCTGTTAATCAATGCCCAGATAAGCAGGGAACAGCTGTATTATATTCACATGTTAGTAGTATTTATTCATTTGTAATATCATTATTAAACATTACATTCAACTCCATGGTTTTATTATAAAGTACACCAAACTCCACAAAAATGTACTGTTACTGAGATGATGCCAGGATACAATAATTATGATCCTCCTTTTGTTTACAGACACTATTATGCTATTCATGCCCGAGAAAATTACCCTTAACCAAAGAGGAGTGGTTTTTCCAAACCAGATAGGTATACGTAACTGTTTACTGATTTTTCTTGTAGACAGTGTTAGTTTCACCATTTTAGTTTCAGTTACCTGGGACTATCATGTCTGATATAGTAAATATCTCTTTATGCATCACTAGGTGATATTTCATGAATTTTTATAAATGCACATAATCATTGCCAATACTTAAAACTATTCATAAATCATCCTGTCAATGGACTCTGTTATAGGTGAGATGAGGATACTTAGGTGGATGAGTGGAGTAACCAAAAAGGACAGGGTTAGAAATGAACATATTAGGGGTACAGTAAAGGTCACTGATGCATCAAAGAAAGTGCAAGAGGCAAGGTTAAGATGGTATGGCCACCTGATGAGAAGAGAAGAGCAACACATGGCAAGAGAAGTGATGGACGTGGAGGTGGATGGAACACGAAGGAGAGGAAGACCTAAGATCAGGTGGAGAGATTGCATTAGAGATGATATGAGGGAGAAGGGAGTATGGGAGGAAATGACACTGGACAGAGGTAGATGGAAGAGACTCATTAGAAACGGCGACCCCGAATAGGGATAAAGCTGGGAAGAAGAAGAATGGACTCTGTTATAGGTCATCCCACCAAAAAAGAAAAAAGAAGAAATGTATCCAGAGAGAAAGCAATGCACTGAAAGTATAGGGGTTCTGAAAACATTAATTTGCCTCAGGCTATCAAGTTAGTACAATAATTGATTTTAAAATGTAGAGTTGGTTTTTCCGATAGTTTTTAATCTAATAGTTCTGTAGGGCTGATTTAAGAAAATCTGGTTATAAAGTCAAATAATGTTGCACTTGTAGCTATTCAGTGTTTAAGACAGTGAAAAGAGGCCATCAGAGTGGTTCAACTGCAAGGTGGGAGAAGGCAAGCAAGATTAGAGGTACTATAGAGCAAAAAGCGAAAACTGGGTGCAGCTAACGGTCAAAAGGAAACAACAATCCTTTTTCAAGGCCTACAATACACCAAAGGAGGTGCACTGACAACACTAATCCCCTTTGACTCAGGGTTGTAAGGGATTTTTACTCAGTTCATTACATCCTAACTACCAGTACGTTAGGTATCAGGGTTAGGATGGGTGGGGGGGCAAATCTGCCCATTCCTTTTGGGGATTCTGACAATGAGAACTACAATTAGAGACATATGTAAACAAACTTTGGTTCTATGATCTATGACCAACTAGCTGCAGTTAAGTGGATCTGTGGTAAAAGTGTATTAACGTTCCACACGTTTCTGTGATCCGTGACCAACTGTAAAGCAGATCAAAAGTATGCTCATATGTCAACATGGATGCTCCGATCCTAACCTAACCTAACCTATCCTACATGCTCTGACCCACAAGGAGGAAGGGCCCTTTCAACCTCTAGATGACCCCTAACATGACATGTGCATATTAGAATGGCAAATGCAAATCTATTCTGATGTTTTACCAGATCAGACTGGATGTGGCATCCAAGGTTTGGTTAGCCTAGATTACATAAAGCTACGTTGGAGTCACTGGCAACCACTGATTATAAGACAGATATGATTTTAGCTCAAAACACCTAATACATCCTGACCTAACTGTTTATCAACCTAACATTACCTAAGTCATTGACCCTGCTTCTGAGATTTACGGTATTTTCGGCCAATTTTGACAGTTCATAGCTAAACCCTTATCTACAATTACCCCATTTAGTTTTAATTTTCCCAACAAAGAAGACAGCCCACTTTCCCAATGGATTCTTGCATCAATTACATTTGTAAAACTAGTAATTCTATATAAGTATTCCGCAGCAAGCTAGACTATGGAAATTGATGTTTTCCTGTTATTTTACTTGCTGTACAAGATTTGAAAGTAATATTTATTCAGCTGACTGTAACTAAACTGTAATTTACCTTTGAAGACTACACAACGGTACCAACGGGTGTGATGTACAAACATATAGAGTTTAAAGGTAAATAACAGTTTAGTTACGGTGGAACGGAAAAATATTCCATTAAACTCTTGTAAAGCAAGTAAAGTAACATAGGAAAATGTCAACTGCCATAGACTAACTCAGCTGGGCACTTATCGAAGTGTTCGGTTGGGGCAGAGAAATGCAAAAAAGCCACCATGTTTGAACTCCACAACCACCACAGAGCTATATGTTCACTAAGGGGAAGATGGGGTACTGGGGGAAAGGGAGCATAGAAGTTACGACTTGGCTAAGTGATGCGGGGTTGTTAGGTGGTGATATGGCTAATAACAATAACTACCCAACAAAAACTAACACTTCTACCTGAAAATTACTAACACTTAGTAACACCAAAACACAACTGATCTAACAATAGAGGAATAAAGTTTGGGAACTTTACTTTAAAGGGGCAGATGGTACAATTCAGCCACGCATTTACGAACGTGCGGAATCTCGTCTCGTCTTCTATTCTTGCAAGTGTACCCATCTTGAATCTTGAATTAAGTTACAGCCAAATACCCAACGAACCACGAACACAGATAGGTTTCCCCAACATTAAAGTTAGGCTGACCAGATTACCTAACAGAATTATATTAACACAATTACTGGTGAAAATACAGTCACTCTGAGGGTGTGGAGAGTCGGGTGTTAACACTGCAAATACTTCTTAATAAATAATTTGAAAACTCAATTTGGGTATCAGCAGTGCATTGATGATAAGGTCTCTGATTGGTCACAAGAATTGTGGGCGGGTAAATGTCGGAATTGAGAGGGGGGGGTGATTTCACAAGTTTGTGGAAACTGACAGCGTATTTTAATAAGGGCAAAAAATGTGCAATACGTACTGAGTAAAACAGGGTCTTGTAATGGAAAGACAGTACGGGAAATCAGAGGCCAGTAGGGGGATAATGTGAACTCTGTAAAATCGTAAAAATGTAGTTTCTTTTATTTCCATGAAACCAAAGATTTGCAAGGCCTGATTCCCACAGGTTACCGCCTTTCGGGGCATGCCGCCCTGAGTTAGGTGTGCGGATTTTAATTACAGCCAGGCAAAAAAATATTACTTTGAATTCTTGTTCACGAGGTAAAATTCTATAGAAAAAGTCAACTAATGTCATCTAAGCAGAATACCAGCTTAGATCTACTAAGTACTTTTTCTGAAAAGTGAGTCAACGAGCGGGTAAGATGGCCACAGGTATTCCATTCGATCATTTACCCCATAGCTAGGAACGGTTAGCTATGTCCACTTAGCCTACCTATTTAAGAGGAACCTGTCTCCAATCGATGACGAGCAACTACCTAAAGTAAAGTTTTACCAATTTTACAGCCTACGAGTTGTAGCTAAGGCATTGAGTACCTCCGACGGAAACAAATGTCAAATGGAAAATACCTACTATAGCTAGGTAGATAGTACCTACCTAGTACTACCTAGCCTAGTATAGCTAGTACATAGTCTAGCAAGGCTTACTACCTAGGTATAGTACTCTGTTTTTTT
Organism: Macrobrachium nipponense; assembly: GCF_015104395.2. Taxonomy (NCBI): domain Eukaryota; kingdom Metazoa; phylum Arthropoda; class Malacostraca; order Decapoda; family Palaemonidae; genus Macrobrachium; species Macrobrachium nipponense. Next base: position 13,169,688 of record NC_087217.1, read on the forward strand.
CCATCTGTCCATCCGACTGTGGTATTTGCACATGGTAACACTGCATTCCGGCTTTAAACAATAGGTATCCTATTTCGAATATTAATGGTGTAGCTAGGTAATTTGCATACAGTAAATTACTATTACTAAAACACTTTTCAGCTGCAAATGTACACCCAGATGTCCTTTTATTTACCTAAAACTTACACATAATGTAACTATTTAAAGCCCAGGACGCAGTGTTACCATGTGCGAGCACCACAGGCGGTTGGACAGATGGAAAAAAAAAACAGTGTACCTACCTTATAGGCTAGGTAACCGTATCATAAAATTAGGTAGTAGGTAGTACTACTAATAGGTTAGCTAGTAGGTCTAGGACCTACCTATTCCTTTAACATCTTGTACTCGATTAAGCACACCTAGTGCGTAAGGTACGTTTAAAGGTTGCTACCTAGGTATATGAGCATTGACTTAAAAAATACTGATGCAACTTTAAACAGGGTACACAAACACATTAGCCTGGCATAGACAATCCCACCGGCGAATAATTTATGCACCTAGTATAAACATGATGCTTAAAAATTTAAAATCGCGGCTTACTAAAAAGTACACAACTGGGAAAACACTATTATTTACCTTAGAAGCAGGTGGTTAAAGCCCTACGGAGAGAACCTAGACTTCCCTGCTTCGAACTCGCAGCAGACGGCGTAGCACCAGCAGATGGTAGTTTCGTACTCACGTAATCTCATGTAAGCAATGTTTACGTTCAGTTCATTGCGATAAACTTTCGTAATTGATCTGGATAAAATCATACAAATAAAGTTGACGGGACCTTTTTTCTGCATCTAATACATAAATTTCACTACCAACTTTTATCAAATATTCAAATTCAATTGCAGGTTCTTGTCTTAGTCCTGTGAAGAAATGAACGAATCCAATTGCAATGTATGACCAGAGACGTTTATCAGGTCTCTGATGTGACCTAAGATTGCGTATAGTGATCGCCGTCGTGTAATTACAGCGATAAATTGGAGGGAAACTTGAGGAGTACTTATTGGTATAAGAATTTCTGTGTGAGATTATTCACTATCACTGAGGAACATAAATTGTGACCAACGAATGCATGATGATCAAAGGCGAGTCTAAAAGAAAGGCTCCAAAAATAAACACTGGTGAGGGTTCGAAGCAAAATGAGGGCGTGACGATATTGCTGTAGGAAACAACACCTATTGAACTTTATGTCCTGCAAAATGTAAGATGTTCAGGTGCTCATATTTTGAGAGTAATGAATTATTGAATAATGTATAAGAATTGATCCTCTCATATATATATATATATATATATATATATATATATATATATATATATATATATATAAAATCCTTCTCCTTGTAGTTTAAATATATATCTCTGGTACAGGATTAAAGCTTTCGACCATCAACTGTGGTCTTGTTCACATTAAATTGATAATGTCACCTCAAGGAACTAACAAGTAAGAGCACAAACATTTGAAAAAAAAAAAAACGGTTAGGTAACAAGCTAGTTTATATATGGATGATCAGGCGGTTGAGCCCTCGTTCTTTCCTGAATTCGTCTTGATCTTCGTGGGGGAATGTTTCTATTGTCAACTGCTTGTTCTCTGCTGGTTGGGTGGTTAGTTGGAGAAATGACATGAGTGGAGTAAACAGGAGAGGAGGCAGCTTAGAATTAGGCAGCTTAAAGGAAAAAAAGAATGGCTTCAACATAGTTTTTCAGTACAACAGTACAATCAAGAAGAATCTCATTTAAAAAATTAACCCCCCCCGGGTAATAGAGAGAATGTAGGAGTATATGTAATACCTTGCAGTGATTGCAATGAATGTTACGTGGGAGAAAGCGGACGTTCCATTGATAAGAGAAAGGAAGAACACGTTGCTGCTTGCAGAAGGGGAAGTTCATACAGTGCTATTGCGCAACATACATGGGAGAAAAAAAAAAAACCACGCAATAAATTTTAAAGGTACAAAGGTTGTTTTTGCATGTAACGACAGGACTTTGAGACGAGTAGTAGAAGGGGCGTTAATTTCATTAACGAGACCTTTGCAGGAATACTGGTATTTCAGAAAATACAGCTATTTGTGAAGAGATATGTAGGAAAGGGAAAATTTCAAACTTTAGAAATATATGTGCCAATAACGATGCTGCCTCCTCTCCTGTTTACTCCACTCATGTCATTTCTCCAACTAACCACCCAACCAGCAGAGAACAAGCAGTTGACAATAGAAACATTCCCCCACGAAGATCAAGACGAATTCAGGAAAGAACGAGGGCTCAACCGCCTGATCATCCATAATATAAACTAGCTTGTTACCTAACCGTTGTTTTTTTTTTTCAAATGTTGTGCTCTTACTTGTTAGTTCCTTGAGGTGACATATCACATTTAGTGAACAAGACCACAGTTGATGGTCGAAAGCTTCAATCCTGTACTAGAGATATATATCTTAAACTACAAGAGGATTTTACTTCATTGTGGATTGTATCCCCATTTACTTAGAGGTACAACATAGTACCTGGCTTCTGCATATATATATATATATATATATATATATAGTATATATATATATATATATATATATATATATATAGATATATATATATATATATATTATATATATATATATATATATATATTTTTTTTTATATATACTATATACTATATATATATATATATATATATATATATAGTATATGGCTACACATTACGAACAATGAATTTTGTCAGATACTGTGTCAGAGCACTTTGGAAACAACACAGTTAGCAGTACTATTCATTATCGATATCACCTTCAACATCGCGTGAAGGTCTGAAATTCACTCACTCGGGTCTTTCATCTGCTTGATTTTCTACAACTCGCCTTTCAGCTTTAACGTCATATTGGAGGTGCACTGTAGTCATAATTAACATGTCTTTTCAGAGTACCTCGGCACTTGGCTACACACTGTTTAGCCTTTGCTAATTCCGCTTCATTTTCTCTGTTAGTTTGTATGGTGTTTTTACGTTGCATGGAACCAGTGGTTATTCAGCAACGGGACCAACGGCTTTACGTGACTTCCGAACCACGTCGAGAGTGATTTTCTATCACCAGAAATACACATCTCTCACTCCTGAATGGAATGGCCGAGAATTGAACCCGCGACCACCGAGGTGGGACGCAAACACCATACCAATCACGCCAACCTCTGACTATCAGTGCTTGACGCAACTGTGGCTTTTCTCCTAGCTTTAGATTTAGAGCTTGTACTTAATCTCATTCATACTCTAGATCTTTTAACATGTCCAACCACTAAAACTCCCTCTTTTCTCTGAATGGCTGACAGTGACCATGTTCTTGACTTTATAGCCTAAATTTTATCGTTCATAGTTCTCTTTCGAATACGACCGAGTCTTCCAACTCTTCTAGTACCCATAGGAGTCCAGTTGATACTATCTTGTACAAATCTTGTATCCAACCCATCTCCATCTCCCATTCATCATTTGCCCCGCCTATACGTATATGGAACGTCTGTCTCTGCCATCTGACGCCTATTTTCACACTACTGAAACTACGGTGTTCAAGTTATAAAACATCAAATGTCTTGATTATGAACCTAAATCCATCCCACCCAATAAAAAGAAATTATAATTTCTACATAAGGAGTGCATATATAAAACTTATACGCTTCCCTACTACTAACACACCCACTCTCTAAAATTTTCATAGGATACTTGAACCGTAATTCCTTGACAGCTGTTGAAAGTTCAACGGCCGCGATATTGCTCCTCTGTTTGTGCAACTTCTGTAATGTCGCCATTGCCTCCACACTCCAAAATGGCGAGAAAAGTCGTGAAGGACGAAGACGCAGTTACTAAAGAACTTTGTAGTTTGGTAGAAAAACTTGCAAATGAGGCCATTGAGGATAGGGGAGGATTCTCAATAGGATTATCAGGTAGGTCAAAACTTGATACTAGGTATAGTAATGCCGACAACGGAACTCCTACCGTACTGAGATTAAGCTCTTATTAGGTATATCTCGTATGGTGACATTAGGCTATAGCCTAGGTATGGGCTAACATTCGTAATTTTGGCTCTAGGTTAGTTCGTTGTGACTGCATTCCGTTGTGGATTTTGGTGGCTAGCAACCCATCTACCTAGCTAGTACCTAATTGTGATCATGACGACCAAACGAAATTAATGGTAAAGGGTGTGGAGTTTACACAAAGGACATGGCATTTATGGTACTGTACTGTGTCAGCCAGTCAATCAGGTAAGGTTGCTAGCAATGTAGCCTAATCTTTTTCATTAGTCTAATTACTCATTTTCAATGAAGCCTACACTAAAATTTATGATGTTCATTATATTTTAAATGGGTCACAATAACTTTGACCTTGGGTACTGCATTCAGTATTTCCTCCTGAGCTGCATGACAAAAAATAAATTTTTTTCTTATACAGTACCTAGGTATAAGGAAATAACATATAATTAGCTTAAACTAGAACCCACTTAGACCTAGTGTTGGAATAATAGGCCCAAGAATCTGATTGGCTAAATATTTTGATGCAGTGGATATACCTACCTACGTACTGTACTGTAGTACTACTTCATGAAGCAGTGAATATTTTAGTTTTCATATACACAGAGGTAATTCAGATGGCAGTAAACTAAATATACTGTACAGTTATGTACCTTCTTAATTTATGTTTTTTAAAGAATTTAGGAAAGCAGTTCAGGATGAGAATTCAGTAAGGCATAACACCTTTTTGCAGGGTACATATACCTATTGCACTATTTTCAGAATATCCTGGTATTTTAACTAGCAAGTGTTGTAACTGATACATGGAATTGTGTATGTATTTGGATACTTTTTTGACAGCAGATTGAAGTGAAGTACTGGAATTTCATTTACTTTTTTTTTTTTTTTTTTTTTTTTTACAGAAGATTGAAGTAAGGTACTGGCATTTCCAGAAGATTGAAGTGAGGTACTGGCATTTCTTTTTAGTACAGAGTTAATTTAATGCTGCCAAATTTATCACTTCACTATTTTTATTATTATGGTAAATTTGTTTGTTGAGGTACTCATGTACATGCAAGATGCTCATACAGTAAACAGAATATTTTATCCATGTTATTGTGACTTTTCTAGCTATTTTTGTATGTGCAACTTCTCTGGTTGAGATTTGTCATGAATGCCGATATATTATCATTTTAAGTCAGTATACTATTTGAGTCATCTTTTCTTGCAGGAGGGTCTCTGATAAAGTTCCTGTGTAATGGTTTACCATCTATAAGTACATCTTGGGATAAGTGGTCCTTGTTCTTCTGTGATGAGCGTTTAGTACCTTTCTCAGATGGAGATTCAACCTTTAAGCTTTACAAAGAAGGGCTTGTTGGCAAGACACCCTTGACCGAAGAGCATTTTGTTGTAATCAATCCTGAGTTAGAAGGTAAGAGAATGAGATATGACTTTTTTTTCTCTCTCTAAATGTTTTCTTACTAGTAGTACCTCTCAATTTTTACATGGGAATTCATCAAAGAACCTGAGTGGTCCAAGGCCACTCTTTGGAGGAAAAAAAAAAAAAAAAAACTGAGTCCTTAGCATTAGGATAAGTACTCTATGTCTTAAACCTTAATGGAAGTACATCATCATATGATTATCTACAACAGGTTTTGTGTGATGGACGGGCTAACTCATATGAGTATTAATATCACGAGTCATACGATTTGGATGCATTTAGCGGGAAAAATATTCATATCACTTCAGTGATTCAAAAATGACTAATGGCAACTGTAGTGGCCCAGGACAGGATGAGGGGTGTCAGTAATCCTTGAGACTTGATGGGGGAATGTATTCCCCCTCTCTGTCCCATGTCCCTCTTTTTATTTATTTGCTCATTAATATAACCAGGAATTGCTGTTGGTTTTAGATCTTATCTTTTATGATATGAGTTATAATTGTAATTTTGCAAAGAAATATTAGAGAAAACATGTACATAAATCTCAAATATTTTACAATAAGTATACTATGAATTTGTTACTGATTTTAGTTCTTATCTGTTATGATATTGTGTGAGCTGTAACTAGAATTTTACAAAATAAAACTAATTATTAGAAAAAACATGTATAACTTGGTAAAATTTGCAAGTGTCTCGGAAAAGAAGACGTGCAGCACTGGGTTGTAAATGCGTATTCCTCCAACTTCCCATGGAAGGTACAGATTTTTTGTTTTTTAACACCATGTGCATTTCCATATCTTTCTCTTTCCATTTATTTGTTTTTTGGTTAAATTAACCAACCTTAAAGTTTGCCTGGTCTAGGGGTGTGCTTAATATACTATACTATTTAGCCCATTCCTTAAGGGTTAAAAGTCTGGATTCATTTCCCATAACTATGAAAGGGAGAATATGAGGGTAATGATTTGCAAAATTTACTAATATGAAAGTTTACCATTTAATTTATTGCAGAAATGCCATCAGTTTACTGAGATACTAAGTGCAAGCTTTACTTCTGACTGAATTTGCCTTAGCATTTAATTTATTTTCTGTTTTCAATATAACAATTACTTACTGTACATGCCACAAAGGGAATCAAGTTTGATACAACCACATTTTTGAAGAATAAAAACTGCATTGCTTAAATGTGGTAGTGAAAGGTCCAGGTTCAACTCTTAGGCCTGTAGCATGAAAGTTTACTCTGAACTCAAGTTATGTTAAATAACACTACAGTAATAGGATGTTTTTGGATTGCTTGGTATTCTAGTATTCTAAGTAACTGTAATTTATATACTACAGTAGACCCTCTGTATTTGCAGGGGATGGGTACAAGACCCCCCCGCCCCCCCCAGTGTTAATAGCTAAAATCCTTGAATACTTAAAACCCATCCAAAAATGCTTAGAACTGCCCACATTGATGGTTCAAACACCAGAAATACCCTCTAAAAATGCTTATACCCCAGTATTTTAATATACTAGTTTTATCACAACACATGCATTTCATCACAAAAATATGAAAATACAGTAGTTTATGAATATTTCTTAGTGAAAAATACAGTGAATAGGCAAATTTTCCACGAATAATGGGTATATACAGTCTAGAAAAGTCAATGAATAGTGGGGGTAGACTATATGTAAAATCCCAATACAGTACTGTATAAATTATCTGCAACTTAATTCTTATCTATGATGTATTCAGTTGATGAAACATGCTGGTGTTCACACTGGAAATGAAAGCCTCAGTATCAAACTGTATAACACAAGATTTACATTACAATTTCAGTCATTTTATAGGTAAATTATTTTCTAATTCAATTTTTAAAAAAACTTGTAAAATTGTAGACACATTATCATACATTCCCATGTACATACATTAAAATGTAGTATTCCAAATTTTTTCCAAGTATTCTTGCTTCCCTGTTGTGTCACAGCAGCAGCCCACTTTAGAATATGGCCATTGGAGATTAATTTGATGTTGAAAATTTGATGAATACTACAAAACTTATTATTAGACTGCAATGGTGATTTTTTTTTTTTTTTTTTTTTTTTGTTAACCATAAATAATATTTTCATGCTGTATCAGTTTACAACTGGGATGTCATACTGTACAGTACAATTTCAGTTGTTTAAAAAATTGAATTAACCCAAAAGTGTGTCCATGTTTCTGTCTCTGAAATACTTCTGACCTCTTCCATTAGTGGATGAAGCAGCAAAAGATTATGAAAGCAAATTGCGAAGCAAATTTCCTGACTGCGAATGGCCAGTATTTGATCTTCTGCTGCTTGGAATGGGACCTGATGGACATACTGCTTCTTTGTTCCCTGGTAAGTGGAACTTGACCTTTACATAAATCTAATGTTTCACTTCATGCTAAATTAGAGCATTGGATACTTATGATACAGTTTAAGACTTAATGAGTTATATATGCAGAGCAAACTAAATTTTTCAATCTTGCATGATATATTCACCTCAAATTAATGATTACATAGGTAATTCCACTGGAGTTTCTTCATTATTGGTTTAATTTAAACAGTCAGGAAGTCAACAGTTCATTAAAGGGTTAACTGTGTTACAGTATTAAAACTGATCTACAGGGTTCTGTTTAATTTTACTTTGAAGGTTGCCTAAATTTATTTCTGAGATGAAGACCCCTTATGTATTAGTATTATATACTGTAGTTTTTAAAACTGATGGTCTGGGTAAACTATTTTGAAATACATAATAGTAATGTACAGTAGTAACCATGGGTAAAAAATGGTTTAACACATGTACTATACTGTCACAAGGTTTATATAACTAAATACATATACTGCAAGAGCCTAAGGGTAAAAGGCATCAGTACTTAGTGCTTTCATGTATTTAATATACGCTAAATGGTGAAAAAGTGAAAGACTGGTGAGGGACATGAGAAAGTAAAAGCGAATGCCTTTTATTATGTAATATATTATTATTTCAAAAGACAAAACCTACCCACATTGAACAAACATACGGAACCCATTGACTTGAAATTCAAGCTGCCGCAGAAGCTTAGTTTCAACCTCCCACCGCA
>NC_087217.1:13178721-13211221 GCF_015104395.2 Macrobrachium nipponense
TTTTTGGTAAACGGCTAGGCCCACCGACAATAACCTGGAACTGCTGCCTTGCACTCGTACTCAAATTCAAATTCAAATTCAAAAAGTTTATTGATATACATCAAATGGAGTGTAGCAGCATGCTGCTATACTCACCTACAAAATTCAAAAGATTTCAGGCAAATATCATAATAAATACGTAAATAAAAATAAAAAAAACAGTAATGAAAAGCAAATATTTTACATGAGAAGAACTTTAACCCAATTTATACAAAAGCAAATGCCAAGCTATAAACAGCAAATTTTATACAAATTAAATGTTTATATACTAAAGCAAATTTCCAATGGGCAAAAGCCATACAAAACAAATATAACAAAAGTAAATGTTATATAAAAAGAAAAATGTTAAGAATAGGTACAAAAAATCAAGTTATACAAAATCCTACCAAAGGACAGGCAAATGACTCACAATTATTTATTCCAAAATAAATTAGGAAATTTCTTGACAATTTTGGAACATACATCATTTTTCAGAAAATAACATACTTAATTTGTTTACATCATATATTCTGGGGTTACGAAACTCCATAACTAATGTTGTAAAGTATGTTTCCGTAACTCACCGCATAATTTACATTTAGTTTTCATTATCAACGTATTCCCAAGAATATTTATATCCCAAACGCAACCTCATTATTAAAGTATCTAGTTTAGACAGTGCCCTACCATATACAATATTGTTGTTTTCAGACACAAACAAATAGTGTCTCATACTGACACTACCATTGTTTAAAATTTGTCGAATTTCCGCCGCTTCCCACAAAGACCTCTTGATTTTTAGCCCTTTTTTTTTATTCTGCTCAGAGTATTGTGCTTTCTGTATCAATATTATTTTTGTTTGTTGCATCCTTTGCCAAACTATCGGCCATCTCATTCAAATGAATACCAACGTGAAGATGGTAGCCAGTAAAACTTGACAAAATACCCTTGATCTTCTATTGCATATACAAGTTCTTTACACTTACTCACTAATTCCCTGTCAACTGGATATCTAGAGTTAAGCGCAAGAAGAGCACTCTGGCAATCAACGAAAACAAACACGTCTTTCATCTTGTTTACTACTAAGGTTAACCCTTCATGAATGGCATGTAATTCAGCAGTAGTAGTAGAAGTTTTATCTTCTATTCTTTTTGACAGCGTCTCGTCAGTACTCATCATCCTTTTCATAATATTCCCTTATAACCCCAACCCCCCCACATCCAACCTTGATACCATTCACTGAACCATCACAGTACATATGTATTCTATTAGCTTTAGGTAATGTGTTAATTTTAGACAGAATTAATTGTTTCAATTCGTATGTGCTGGTACTTTTTAGTAAAAGGCTATGCCCACCGCCAATAACTGGAAACTGCTGCCTTGCAGTCGTACTTTTTAGTAAAAGGCTAGGCCCACCGACAATAACTGGAAACTGCTGCCTTGCACTGGTACTTTTTAGTAAAAGGCTAGGCCCACCGCCAATAACTGGAAACTGCTGCCTAGCGTCGTACTTTTTAGTAAACGGCTAGCCTACCGCCAATAACTGGAAACTGCTGCCTTGCAGTCCGTACTTTTTAGTAAACGGCTAGGCCCACTGCCAATAACTGGAAACTGCTGCCTTGCACTGGTACTTTTTAGTAAAAGGCTAGGCCCACCGCCAATAACTGGAAACTGCTGCCTTGCAGTCGTACTTTTTAGTAAACGGCTAGGCCTACCGCCAATAACTGGAAACTGCTGCCTTGCAGTCGTACTTTTTAGTAAACGGCTAGGCCCACTGCCAATAACTGGAAACTGCTGCTTGCACTGGTACTTTTTAGTAAAAGGCTAGGCCCACGCCAATAACTGGAAACTGCTGCCTTGCGTCGTACTTTTTAGTAAACGGCTAGGCCTACCGCCAATAACTGGGAACTGCTGCCTTGCACTGGTACTTTTTAGTAAAAGGCTAGGTCCACCGCCAATAACTGGAAACTGCTGCCTTGCAGTCGGACTTTTTAGTAAAAGGCTAGGCCCACTGCCAATAACTGTGATTGATGACAGCAAGGGCATGCGGTCGTAAAACCCTTTTTCCCAAACAAGCCATGCCTGATAATGCCTTTGATAGAAGGCAGTGGAGAAGGCGCATCAGGCAGCCGACCCCTTAAATGTAGGGATAAAGGTGGGAAAGAACTTATTGCAAGTGCCACCAACCTTGGTTTCTCCGTAACTGTTTATTTATGTATATATACTTTTGGTTAATTTATTTGCCCTATTTGTTGTTCTCATCCTTAACTATGTACTTTTATTTTTTTCCTACTGATTTTGCGTAAACTTGCTCCAGATTCTAGTCTCATAACGGGACGAAACCTATCATACTTGGCTCCAACATCACCGAAGAGGCTTGCCTACGCTCTCCGCTTTCTGCTCCTAGCTAAGTTGGCCTAGATTTAGTAGGCCTTATGAACAGCACGGGCTCTTGAAGATCACATTCGAACGAAAAGGCGTGTACACGGTCTAGGTATAACTGTACGCACTTAATTTGTTTTCACACGTGCAAATTATTAATAGCCATTACGTATTTCCACCTCCCGTCACATTAAACGTCCGTTTCGATTGCAAATCTTTCCTTGTTAAGTCATTAATATCGTTTAATTCATATCGCCCTTGTCGTCTTAATCACTAATTAACTGATGTGACATTAGGGCATAATAATAATAATAATAATAATAATAATAACAATAATAATAATAATAATAATAATAATAATAATAGCAAATGTGGCAAAACTTCTCAAAAGACGTTAGCGTTGGAAGCGATCACCATACACATCGTCTCTCTCTCTCTCTCTCTCTCTCTCTCTCTCTCTCTCTCTCTCTCTCTCTATATATATATATATATATATATATATATATATATATATATGTGTGTGTGTGTGTGTGTGTGTGTGTGTGTGTTAATATTACATATCCTCACCGTACAACACCAGCCCCTTGACGCTCATCTACCGGGAGCGATCACAAAAAGAGAGTCGACAGTGAAGCCATCGCCGGCTCGCCTCTCACCCTCATCCTCAACCTGCTGCAATCGTCTCGGAATCTGAAGCCTCATGAAAGGCCGCCCGAGGGAAGGTTACGAGCGAACGCATAAAGAAGAACGGAGTAAAAACCATGACTGTCGCCCCGGGGATGGTGTCGCTTGTTCGCTTCCATAAAAATGACCGATTTCACAGAGATGAAGGTCGCATTTCGAATAAAGAACGGATGTCAGGGGTGTACCTAGAACCAACTTACCTAGACCGTGGTCAAGGGTAGCAAGAGTGTGGTCTGTATCTTTGCGGGACTGAAAAGGTACTGAGTTACCATCTCTAGTAATGAACATTCAATGTGGACTTATCATTATTATTTTGTTACTCGTTTCCCGTTTCCCGACGTTTGAAACCGAAATGATTGATTGACTGATTTATAGATTTTAGGCATATGCCAAGCACTGGAACAACTAAGGCCATTGAAAGATGTTTAAAACTGGAAGTCTCAAAGATCCACCCGCGTCACTGCAACGCCTCCACCACCAAGAGAAAAAAAACCCCTCTGCTACAGTAATCAATTTCTCCAGTAGCTAGATAACAGTAATTTTCAAATGAAAATAGGTTAGATGTAGTAATATAGTCTTATATTGAAACTTGGGTTCTCAAACTATGGGTCACGAGATCAATTTTGATGGGTTGCAAGAACACAGGACAATTATCACGCTTTCAGCGTATTTCAGTTACTTAATTGAATTCTTTTAACCACAAATTATTTATGTAATGTATGTTCATCCTGCCCCTCAGTAAATGAAAGCTGTTGCCATGGATTCTAATTATTTTTTGTGAATGAAGACAGTGCTATGGATTCTATTTTAGTCTTGCGAATGAAAAGCAGTGCCATGGATCCCACTAGTATAGTTTTGTGAATGAAAATCTGTAACACATTATTTATTATTTTCCAAAATAGTGTGTCTATCACTGAACATTTCCTTTCTCATTACTTTACTCTGGGTCACGAAGTATTGAAATGTTCCAAATAGGGTCGCTCACGAAAAACTTTGAGAACCACTGGTTCAATAGATTTACGTCTATATAATTAAGTAATGGAATATAAAATTTAGGCCAAAGGCCTGGACCTATGAGGTCATTCAATGCTGAAAGGGAACGAGATTTCAAATGTGTAACAGGAGGTAAACATGGCCGTTGCACTGTGAAACGGCTGTTTGGAGAGGATAGAAAGTAAGATGGAATTAAGAGAATATGGACGGAGGTACAGTAAAAGGAATAAAAGGGATTGCAGCTAGGGGCCGAAAAGGTGCTGCAAAGACCCCTAACTAATGCAGTGAAGAACTATCCCCCTAAGGAATAGTATAACGCAGTAATGGAAAAGAGATAATGAATGGAAAATCACAAGTCTAAATCAATGGTTCTTAATCTTATTATACGCCCCCTCTAAGAGTTGGTCCTTCCCTCCACAACCCTCTTGCATTATGAGTAAATTTCTTTCCCAGATTTATTTAAAAAAAAAAAAAAAAAAAAAAAAAAAAAGTTTCGAAGGATAAGGAGGTAACCAGTTGCAAGGCATGGTAAGCCCAACAAGTCTACCGAAAGTAGTATACTAATAGGAAACTAAGGTTATAAAGCGGAACGTTTGCACTATTTTCATAAACTTCTATATATTAGTTTCCGCACTCTTGCGAAGAGAATAACGAATTAGAGAATTTTCCATTTTTCCATGGGGCTCGCCCTTTCCCTGGAAATTGCTGACCGCCTCCCCCCAACCCCCAAGGTTGAGAGCCACTGGTCTAAATGTTGCCGGAAAACCAATGTTGTTATAAATCGTGTGAAAAATCCTTTGTCGTGTTTAACCCCTCTAAGAGAATTGTCTACTAAGATTTCAGTGCTGTATTAACGTGACTAACATCGTCAACTGAGTATTGGTAGTGTCTACTTAAATGCTAAAAAATTATGTTAACATATAAAATGTCCCGAAATTCGTAACGATTACGAAGGAAATGCAAACAAAGATAAGGATCAACATATACTAACCTTTTCCTCTCGCCCTTATATATATATATATATATATATAGTATATATATATATATATATATATATATATATATATATATATCAATGAGGAGAAGGACATAAAGACTTTGGCTGAAAGGGTCAATTTATTTTCGTAATGTCTTCATTACATTTTCGAGGGCTGTACACAATAGATAACATAAAATAAATTACAATAAAGCTAAGAATTTGAAATTTAAAACAAAAGTTGCACAATGATTACAAACTTAAAAAGAACAAGTAAAAGGACATTTAAAAAAACACAAAACATAAAATAAACAAGACAAAAAATATTAAAATAAATAAAAAAAATTAAATTAAAAAAAAAATATATATAAGAAAAAAATATTTATAATTTAAGCAAAACTGGACCAACCTATTCAGCGGGAATGTCAAGACTGGAGATAAAAGGAAGAAACTAAGAGAGGTACAGTATGCCAACAGAGGTTTGGCTGTTCAACAAGGGGACGAGTCGTTTGATCATTAACGATTCTAAAATTGTCAACTCGTGGCTGTTGGCAGCTCGTCCTACAACTGTAAAGTCCTTATTTTCAATGGAGGTTTTACATATTTTAGAATGATTTCTAATATTAGAAAACTCTGGGTTTGCAATTTTGCTGCCTGTCCTATAGCTTACTCCACGTATGAATCTATGCGTACCTTCAGAAGCCTCCTGGTGGATCCAATATATAAGTTCCTAAATTACATTTAGGACAATTATAGCTATACACACACCCGGAGGACATATAAGGGCACAAACGATCTTTAAACTTGAATAATGACCCAATGGCAACAGGATTAATGGGAATCAAATGAACCTTAATAGCTCCAAACTTATTTTGGATATGTTGGGAATATGTTTCTCTAAAAGAATCATCCAAGAAAAGGTGGGGGACCTTAGCATAAAATTCAGTTTTTGGCTTGTCTAGAAGCGAGCGAAGTGTCTTAAAGGCCAGTTTCAGATGGGAAGCAGTTTTCTTTAAGATATTTGCTTAAAAAGGCGATCTCATCTTGGAACAGAAACCAATCAGAAGTTAGCGTTAGAGACCTGTGGAGGAGATTAAAAACAGAATTATGCAAATATTTTAAAGAAAACTGCTTCCCATTTGAACTGGTCTTTTAAGACACTTCGCTTGCTTCTAGACATGTACTTCTCTCTAAAGACTACAAATTTTAATGTTTCAAAACTGAATTTTTATGCTAAGTTCCCGGTTTTTTATTGGATGATACTTTTAGAAAAACATTTTCCCCCAACATATCCAAATAAGTTTGGAGGTAGTTAGGTTCATTTGATTCCCATTAATCCTGTTACCATTGGGTCATTATCCAAGTTTAAAGATCGTTTGTGCCCTTATATGTCCTCCGGGTGTGTGCATAGCTTTAATTGTCCTAAATGTAATTTAGGATTTATATTGGATCCACCAGGAGGCTTCTGAAGGTACGCATAGATTCACATCGTGGAGTAAGCTATAGGACAGGCAGCAAAATTGCAAACCCAGAGTTTTCTAATCTTAGAAATCATTCTAAAATATGTAAAACCTCCATTGAAAATAAGGACTTTACAGTTGTAGGACGAGCTGCCAACAGCCACGAGTTGACAATTTTAGAATCGTTAATGATCAAACGACTCGTCCCCTTGTTAAACAGCCAAACCTCTGCTGGCAGACTGCACCTCTCTAGTTCTTCTTCCTTTTATCTCAAAATCTTGACATTGCTGCCGAATAGGTTGGTCCAGTTTTGCTTACTTATGAATATTCTTCATATATATATATATATATATATATAGATATATATATATATATATATATATATACATATATATATATATATATATATATATATATATATATACAGGCGGTCCCGGGTTACGACATGGTTCCGTTCTTGAGACGCGTCGTAAGCCGAAATCGTCGTAAGCCGGAACATCGTCAAAAATCCTAAGAAAACCTTACTTTTAATGCTTTTGGGTGCATTGAAAACTATGTAAACTGCATTCTTATGGCATTTTTCATCAAAAAAACCTTCAAATATTGATTATTTTGCATTTTTTGGTGTCATATGTCATCTCCCAGATGAGCGTTGTAGGCGTCGTAACCCTGGAACATGCGTCGTAACGCTGGAAATAACATCTATTTGACAGCGTCGTAACCTTGGAACATCGTAAGCCGACACCCGTCGTAACGCAGGGACTGCCTATATATATATATATATATATATATATATATATATATATATATATATATATATTAATTTAATTTTTTTTACTTATTTTAATAATTTTTGGTCTGTTTTATTTTATGTTTTGTGTTTTTTAAAGGTGTCCTTTTAGTTTGTTCTTTTTAAGTTTGTAATCATTGTACAACTTTTATATTTAAATTTCAATTCTTAGCTTTATTGTAATTTTATTTCATGTTATCTATTGTGTACAGCCCTCGAAAATGTAATGAAGACATTACGAAACGTCGGGAATAAATTTACCCTTTTAGCAAGTCTATATGCCCTTCTCCTTATTGTTGTATATCCGGCTGTGGCCACCGCTGTTTGGATACACACACACACACACACACACATATATATATATATATATATATATATATATATATATATATATATATATATATGTGTGTGTGTGTGTGTGTGTGTGTGTGTGAGGTAGAGACAGGTGTTCTGTATTAATTTCATTCTTCTCTTGGCTCGTATTTCTTGGTAATTATCATAAATGTGCAAACTAGTTTATCAATTTGCACATTGTCCGTCAGTTAATTAGATACTACATTTGGCAACACCCCAGCGCTAACGATGAATTATTACTGTATATACAGGAAGATATGACCTAATATATCATGGGAAATTATCTACGATTCAATGTTTTCAAACACATTTTACAATTTTTCCTTTCGTGTGTAATTAATCACCCCCTCTCTCTCTGCTCACACATATTTCACAAACAAACATACAATTACATGATACGGTGAACTAAGACGTTTTCGAGTTTCGTAAGTCACTCAATTTTCCTTGCCATATAAAACCAGGATACTTATGGTTTGATCTGTTTCTCATTTTGTTAGCAAATTTTGTCCTCCCTCTCTCTCTCTCTACATAAACATCATCTAAGAGACAGTATCAAGACAACCTGCTCGCACCTCCTTGACAAAAGAATAAATAAATAAAAACCAGAAGCTTAAATTTCACAAATAAGTTCCTGATAAAGAAGCCCATTAACTCCAGATGTTTCAAGGTTTTAAGGTCTAACAAATTTTGCATTTCAGTTGCTATTTTAATTTTTTTTTTTCAGACGTCAAAATTATCAGTTTGGAATCATAATAAAATTATTTCTATATGTCTGCAATAAAACGGCAAAGAATAGAGTTTGAATAAGAAAATCGTGTGATTTGAAGTTTGTGAACATTGGTCTACGTGTAGACCAGGCTAAATACTATAGAGATAAATAGTCATTACTGCAACCTCACCGTTCGTTTGATCTAAACTAAACTGCTTAGAACTCTATAAGAAGGGGTGAATGTTCTTTGCATATATTAATGATCTAATATGTTACTGAAGAAATCGTTTAGTATTAATCAAAACGCGCCAACGATATCGGAAGCGTTGATTGTCAATCAATCACGTGCTACCCGTGAGCATGTGCCATATCTTCACCCGTGGGTGAACTGATGAAATGAAACAGACTTGTGTTCATGTAACCGTTCATCCCAGTTCAAAGTTTGGCTTTGTTGTGTTATATTGATACTTATTAGTTTTGCTATTTCTTCGAGGCGTTGAATAGCTTTACGGTTTCGTAAGGTCTTGCTGGGTATAAGCTAGCTAATCTTTCAGTGGTTTCCATTATTGTTTAATCTCAAGGCTCTGAATTGTCTCATGATTCAAGTCCAGGCCTAACTGTTCGTCGTTTTCTCTCTAGGGAGCAGCTGACTGACGATACGATTGAAATTCGTGGCAGAAAAATTCAAACTTTAGGATCTCGTAGTTTGAGCTTTGTTCCCAAAACACTTAGATTTTAACTATATACCATTTTTAGGTGATTTTCCATAGCCTCCTTAAAAACTGAAAGAAGTATAAGCACAGCATTTTATACAAAATAACTTTTAACATTGGTCAAATAAAACTATAACTTCTTTTATTGCCTAGAAGCTGTATCAAAGCCCATCACGATATTTTTGATAAACAATACACTTGAGGCCTCTTAAAGACAAAAACCGAATAATAAATTTACACAGGGGAACAAAATTTTAAATTAGAAGTTACTTGTATTCGAATTATATTGGGTCTCCGTCCACACATTTCCTTTCAGGAATTTAATGTCTTGAAAACTGTCTACTATGTCAGCTCTAAATGCCTCTAGACCCGGCTGCTATATTTTTTCTGTTGAAAAAAAAAAACGGACTGTAAAATCTAACCCAGAGACCAAGCACCGGGACCTATGAGGTCACTCAGCGGTGGAAGGTAAACCGAGAGTAAAAGATTTGTTTTAAAGGTGTGACAAGAGGAAAACCTTGCAGCTGCTAGTACTAGCAAACAATGGTTAGACGCGGGGGGTGGGGGGTGAAAAGTAAGATGGAAGAATAAGAATCTCAGCAGAGGTACAATTAAAGGAATGAAAAGGGTTGCAGCTAGGGGCCGAGGAAACTATATTTTGCTATGTAACTGGTCTTAAGATCACCTTCAGTCAACAATAACTTAGGAAAAGGATGAAAATATTGATTGTCTGGATATATTGTCTCTCATGAAAAAAAAAAAAATCGCAAATTTTTATTCCCGCTTCATCATTTTCCCTTGAATTTGTAATTTTATTACACAGATCCTTGTAAAAATATCGAAATACAATGAAAAAATATATATATTTTGAAAAAATTTGTTTGTTTGTTTGTATGGTGTTGTTACGTAGCATGGAACCAGTGGTTACTCAGCAACGGGACCAACGGCTTTACGTGACTTCCGAACCACGTTGAGAGTGAACTTCTGTCACCAGAAATACACATCTCTTACCCCTCAGTGGAATGCCCGAGAATTGAACTCGTGGCCACCCAGGTGGCAGGCCAAGACCATACCGATCACGCCACTGAGGAGCCTTTGTTTTTATGACACACCACTGATATGCCATTTTTTTAAGAGCAGTTTCGATCTACCAGTGGTGACTTGTTGATTTGCACCGAACATGATCTTGGCTAAAATATTGCCATGACTAACTGTTGTATGACTTATCGGTATTTTTGTTTTATGACGTCTACCTGACCCTGGTGTATCTGAGACTACATTAGCATTAAAACATGTTGCTAATGGCTTTTCTTTGGCAATTTTAAGCGTTCCTCTACATTTAGCTCTTATATATCATGACTTGTTTTCATTTTCCTTTCTGTCTGTATCTTTCAGTTGTAATTTTTTTTTTTTTATTTCACGTTTTAATTATTCGTGAGGATCTAGGAAATACCCCATCAGTTTGTTACTTGATAATGGATACCCAGGTGTTCTTGTAGGTAAGATGGCTTCAAAAGGTAAACATTTACTGCACAACAAACACACTGGTATGCTTTTATTAGAATAACATTAGATGAAATCTCAATGTCAAATATTCAGCCAAATGCCAGCAAGCTTGTTAATTTCTATGAAGGTGCAGAGAGAGTTAGAAAACACTCATAAAAATACAGACATTTAACATTAACAGCCTTTTTTTTTTTATCACACGGTGGCAAAGTACTAACCATTCGGACTAACCACCAAATACTCTTAAATAGTATCACAAAAGGCGAGTGGTTTTCAGCAACAATCAGCGTCCCTTGGCTGTTTCACAAACTTTGAATAGATTGTTCCACTGTGTCTCCTTTACAATTAATTCACTGGTAAAACCAGTGCCTCAATATTCTTTTGAATAAAAAAACCATTTTGTATATCCATTAAAGATTAAAGAGTGATTCAGTACTTCCAATAATTGCAATTATTCCTTCAATCACACACTATATAGAATTTAGGCCAAAAGTCAAACGCGCTGGAAGCCATGAGGCCATTCAGCGCTGAAACGGAAATTGACAGCAAAAATATTTGAAAGGTGTAACAGGAGGAAAACCTTGAAGTTGCACGATGAATCAATTGTTAGGAGATGGTGGAAAGTCAGATGGAAGAAGAGCTTATGAACGGAGGTACAGTAAAAGGGAGTAGGCTTATAATGCAATATTACACACAATATAATATATATATATATATATATATATATATATATATATATATATATATATATATACTATATACGATATATTATATTATATATATATATATATATATATATATATATATATATATATATAAATCCCAAGCCCTATACCTCCATTTGCATAACTGATATATCCCGCTATGTGTGTTAAGCCAAGCGCGAGCCCATATCAGCCACAGAAAAGCTCTAGATTTAATTACTTCCATTAGCATTCCCCTTCCAAAACCAGGATAATGCTCTTTTCTTCCTCCTCCTCTCTTCGGGAGATACTAAAGGACGGACAGAGAGAGAGAGAGAGAGAGGGGGGGGGGGGAGTGTTCGGTGAAGGAGAGAATTAGGCCTAAACCTACCCTGGGCCTGAGAAATCTTAAAAGAATGTCATGAAAAACTAAATTTGGATAATAGAGGTAATTTCAAAGTTATTTTTTCCCCCCGGACCGAGAGAAGTCTGTCATTAAAAGATAAAAGGTTTCGTTGGCTTACTAATCATTAGTAATTAGTTTTGATCGATATCGGTCTTTCAATGGGTATAGACAGGCGGATTTGCCACCAGAATAACAAACTGTAAACCCCGCCCTCTCTCCCTGAGTTTTGCATATAAAGGTCCATTAACTTTTATTATATTCAGTGTAGACTTTAACTTGAAAATGTAGAATAAACTACGAAAGTACTTTTTCCAAGGTCACCAGGGGCATTACATATGTGTATGTATACAAACACACATATCATATAAGATGTGTGTACTTTTATACATACATACATAAGTCAATGTATGTGTGCACTTATTGTCAAAGAATCGTAGTGTTACCTCTTCAGCCAATCTCTCCCTCTCTCTTTATATATATATATATATATATATATATATATATATATATATATATATATATATATATATATATTATACAAAACCTGACCACACGTACGAGAAATCGACCACAACAGTAACCCGAAATTAGACTGCGCCTATACCTAGTACTACTCCCACGGACCAGACTACCCAATCCCGTCCGAGGCGGAATGATCCGGCGAGCGTATTTCCACATTTCCACAATATACGGCCTTTCTATTCGCCTCGAGCCACCAGCACCACCACTACCACCTCCATGGCTTCCATCCGCATCCACCAACCTTTACGCTTCAAAGACCATCGGGTCCTCACAATGGGGCACTGCGGAATAATTCTCGGGTTATATGAGGCCCGAATTCCGATTCCACATCAGAATTTTTCAATCTTACAAATTCATTTCCTGCACCTCTTGAATTTCTAGTCTTTGATGACTGAATGGCGTTGGTACCTGATATTTCTGTAATAATATATATGTACACACACACACACACACACACACACACACACACACACATATATATATATATATAATATAATATATATTATATTTATATACATAGCTAATATACATTTTATTATTGATATACTATATATATATATATATATATATGTATATATATATATTATATATATATTATTATATTATAAATATATATATATAATCTATATTGTATAGTTATAAAATAAATATCCCCTATGCCATTCATCATCTAAGGGTCGAAATTCTAGAACTAAATTCAAGAGGGGAAAAATTAATTTGTAAAACTGTATTATATATTCATATATATATATATATATATATATCCAAAAATATATATATATATATATATATAATATACTTTGTTTCACCATTAAATTTCCTTTTCCCATTCGAGGGTGGGGTGGGACCGGCGAAATGTTGGAGCCTTCCTGTCTCTCATAATCTATAGAGATGAAGTTGCAAGTCCCACACTATAGTACAGCTAGGTAGACTGGTAGCCATTACACCAGGGGCAGTGCATGGACCTAGCAAATGTGAATCAAGGGCTGCATTTCTTGGCCAGGAAATCCACCTTGGATAATCGGAGCTTCGAAAGTTGACGTTACCACAACTATATATACATTATATAAATAATGTATAAACATACATATATGTGTTTTGTCACTGTAAACATGGAAAATGGACATATCATGAACCGGTCTTCTTAATCTATTAATATCATTAATACACTTTTCACTGAAAACCTTAATCTAGGCCTAGATTAAGGCCAAGAATCTTTAACCTTGATTCGAACCAGAGTTGTGAAAATTTTTATTGTCTATAATGCATGACTTATACAAAGAGTAAATGGACATCAAACTACCAGTTACTGGCAATTAGGTGAAAATTTTCGTCACGTCACCTATTTATGACGTTTGTTTTTTATTTTTGTTTGTATGGTGTTTTTACGTTGCATGGAACCAATGGTTTTCAGCAACGGGACCAACGGCCTATTTACGTCGGTGTAATGAAATCGGAAATATTATCGAAAGTGGTGGTAAAATCGGGGGCATATCCTTAAGTAGTGTCTGTATCAAAATATTCCCAAACATTTTATTTCATATGATAAACATTATCACCATAACAGGATACCACACTGAAATTTTGACCTGTACTACGTCAACAAAACAATAATGGACCAAAATGGAAAAGGAAAATTCAAATATGAAAAAAAAAAAACAGGAACCAATGTGGGGTTTATAGATACACCAGAGAATGAGAGAGAGAGAGAGAGAGAGAGAGAGAGGAGGGGGGTAGGTGGGTGTTGGTTGTTAAGGATTAGCTCGCCAAAGACGGCCCGTGACCCGTCCTTAATTGAATGCTTACTAACAAAAATTCAATTCAATACTTATGTCAACAGTAGCATACCGGATTTCTGGAAAACTCTTCATATGTTCCTTCCTCTCCTTAGAAGCAAACGCAGATCTCGGCTGAGAGAGAGAGAGAGAGAGAGAGAGAGAGAGGAAAGAGAGAGAGAGAGAGAGAATTTCGATCAAAGCACTTTCTGCAGAGTCGTGGCAGAAAGATGTCCCCAAAGGGAATGGCCATCGAAAATGGAAGTGACACGGCAATCATTACAAGTGGGAATCTCGGGGATCAGTTCGCATGATGATGGAAATTAGAATATTCAGGGGACACCTACCATTAGGAAATCATCAGGGAAGTTCAAGGGTGGGGTGGGGGAGGGGGTTGCGGTTGACAAGTTTATTGGAGAGGCTTAGTTGCCTTCCTTAAAGTCTTGAAGATTTTCTCCCCAGGGAGAAAATGCCGAAACGAAAACCATAGGCATTAAGATGAGTCTTGCGTGCTACTGTTTACGTCTATATTCATTCATTCTTTCTCTCTCTCTCTTTATATATATATATATATATATATATATATATATATATATATATAATATATATATATATATATATATATAAAGGTTTTTGCCACGAAGGAAAAAATGAAAGTACTCGGCTATCTCGCTTTTTCATTTTTTCCTTCGTGGCAAAAACCTTTATTTATACATAGCATCACGTTTTATATACTTTGTGATCAAGTTATTCATATATATATATATATATATATATATATATATATATATAGTGTGTGTTGTTACCTTTCTAACCTTATTCTAGTCATATTCATCGGCAACATTTTCCTTATGCAAACACTTCAAACTCTCACTAGTTCTGCAGTTCACGTTCCTAACTCAAATCAGCAATGTATCATCTGCAACCATCATTTATTCTGTTCTCCATTCACGACCCATATCCTTATCTCATAACTTTACAGAAGCACCACATGACCTTACTCTGCCTTCTCCCATCACTTTACCTGTAATGATAGCTTTATACACTTGACTCGCCCTTGACTTAAAACAACTTTATAATACCACACCAATCATTCCTCCATATATATATATATATATATATATATATATATATATGTGTGTGTGTGTGTGTGTGTGTGTATGTATGTATGTATACATGCATTACATACATTATACTGTCAACACACGTCTTTCGTGTTTTGACGTTGGAGGTCACTAAAACATTAATAAGAAAAACATATAGTCTATATAACCCCATGCCCTGTTGACTTCTGGAGTTCTTCACACTACCAATTAAGATATATCCACAGATTTTACTTGGCCATAGTGGGCTCAAAAAATAGCAGCGTATATTTTAGTCTATTTTTAATAATAGCTACCTTCCAAAACTGGCCAGTATAGGATATGCTGCACGTCAATTCTGGGCTTGGCACAAGTTAGTAAAAATGATGCTAATGTCTCACTCTAAGGCCAGGATTCTTTGCTTTATTTGCACACCGTCAAAGACTTGCAAATAACGAGTCCCTGATAGCCTCACATTTAGACATGGCTTCCCTTTATGGTTAATAGCCTGGTTCAGATGCTATGATTGCAGCCACATCATATACATTGCACTTGACTTTAATACTACAAAAAATAACCTGGCTTCTGATGCTATGATTGTAAGCCACATATTTTGCGCGTTCCATTGTGCCACTTACCTAATTATTGTCTGAGAACCAAGTTGGGTTCTTGCTGTTACAGTACAGAAAAAAAGTTATTAATTGCCATGGCAATTGTACAATATTAACTATGACCAGTAAATACCTTCTACAAGTAGTAATGTCGCATTGCACATGCCAAACGATGGAATTTCGTAATATGCTAATAGTCGCGTCTCAACCACTAATAAATCATAAATGCGCATTCTCTTGGGAAGTGGGAACTCGCCATCATAGATATCACCAGCTTCGAGGGGCAAATCTCAATACGTGATAAAATTTAAGTAAATTCGTTTTTTTATTACATAGATTACTAAGGATATTATAAATGAATAATTGATATGGGATTCCATAACGCTTCTTTATCGATCAATGATCGGTTCTCATGAATTTATTTTGTGTATGCCACGTACAACTTTTTCATTTTACTTTCAGATTCCTGACATAATTTGTTTTACAACACAAACAGCTGACTCACCGACCCTCTGCCTTATCTAAAATCACATTTTTCTTCTACCAATCCTTCTGTCATTTGTCTTACTCTCTCAATGAAAATTTTATCACTGTTACTACACCTTCCCCTGTATGGTAAGTAATGTTATGCATATAAAATCCCTAGATTCATCTGTCTTCGTTACCCTTATACAATGGAGCAAATTATTACTGGCACCAGGGTGACCAGATTTTGAAAATTGAAATACGGGTCACTTAAATTGAAGAGGTAGTTGAACAATATAGACACAACTTATGCGAAGTTATGCAAGTAGTGACGCAAGCAAAATCCTTTTCAGCCTTCTTTATTGACTTTTCTTTTGTTTTAAAGTGCATTCGTTGTAGATTTTGTTACAAACAGCTGTTCATTACATGTGTCAAAGGATTAGAATATTGCAATCAAGCATGTTTTGCAGCTTTGAAGGATATTAATAACAGAAGTGACTCGCCATAACGAGCCATTGCTTTAAATCAGTGTCATTTAGCCACTCTTTGCGGTTCTTGCCTCATTAATCACATTCAATAAATTATTACAGCATTTCAAATGTAAATCCAGTCAACTATAGTAGATTCACATCACCTGTGCATCTGATGTCTAGGCCAGTCCCATACGGGCTCCTGATTGGCTGTTGATAAGCCAATCACAGGGCTGGAAACTCTCAGCCTCTCTCGAGAGGAGTTCACATAGGCAGGATGTATGTTCCACCTCTCCAGACTGATAATTCTTAAAGATGTGTCCCTCAGAGTGGAACATACATCCTGCCTGCCTATGTGAACTCTCAAGAGAGACTAAGAGTTTCCAGCCCTTTGATTGGCTTATCAACAGCCAATCAGGAGCGTCGTAAAGGACTGGCCTAGACATCAGATGCACAGGTGACCTCTACAGTCACTGCCACATGTATTTTTATCCACAATGTATTTTATATTTATGTGAAGTGTACATATGCATTATATGGCTATGGTACTTAGGGCTAAGAGTAGTATATTTCTTAAAAATGGATAGCAAAATTGAACATACTAATCCAAAGAAAGGAGGTATTAATAACAGAGAAAAATTATTTTCAAATCTATTATTAAAAAACTGTTTTCATTCTAATTAGGAATAAAGACACTGGTACCCTTGGACTGTCGAGGCACCATGATGCCACATAACCAAGTACCAGAGGGTTTTTCTCCCCTTCACTGCAAGGCTATTGAATTTAAATTTTGTTTTGTTTACTTTTTCATCCATATTTCAGTGCTTTCAAATACTTACAGTTGAGACTTTGACCAAGATTGGCACACATGATACACATGATCTGCTGGAAAAATTATTGCATCTACAACCCATCTTGTAGGGATATTTTAATGTGGCATAATGTCAATATTTTGAATGGGTAATCATGGTAACCTGAGCATTTTCTCAAACTGTGACATGGATTGAACTCATAATTACTGGGTTTCTCAAGAAATAAAACACAACTGTCCAGTTTGTTAGTCAAAGATTAAGGGAAAATTTCTCTATCGATTATAAAGTAGTACTGTAGTAATATTTACATGGTTGACCTTCTATGAACTGATGCCTAGTACAATGTAATAATAATAATAATAAAAAAAAAAGGAAAATAAAAACACCGTAAGAGAGTGGTTACAAGGCAGCACCATGCAACACTAAGGGGTTTATGAAATAGGATGAAAAAACACATAAATATTGGTGTAATGATGGCACGAACAGAATGTGAAATTGGAATCGACTAATTGAAATATATGAGGTAAGGTGAAAGACCAGTCTAACTATGCTATGTTTATCTGTATATTGTTGCCCAGTAGAAAGTGTAAGGGAATCTGAAGCAACATTGTTTCATACAAACACATTAATATTATTGTAAAAGAAGTCTGTGTAGATTTCTACATTGTTATATCAAAAAGTAAATCAATCAAAAATTTCCCACAATTTACCAGAAACATTATGACTTCAGGACTTAATATTAAGGGGATAAAAGAAACTTTTAAAAGGAAGTATCATTATATTATCAACTTACAAAGAGTTCAATACATCTCCAATAAAATACTGTACATTACTCCAAATAATTTTTTTTTTAATTTGTTAAGACAATTCTAAATAAATATTTAAAATGACAATATGTATATACTGTACTTTGTCCAGATAGTAAAGCTATCAAAATACTGCACTAGATACTCGATCAGTATATGTATAATAAATAAACTTCTGAAATTCTCTAAACAATTTCACTTTTATTTAGCCTACAAATCATTGTTTTACAAGAGCCTGCTGTCTGAGGTAGTGACACAGTAGCTGTCTGTTTACAGTCATTGGTAGTTAATAGGTTAATAGAGGTGTCCTACTGCAACACTTGCCTAATACAGTACTGTACCAACTTGTGGAACATGTCTTTAGTAAGTGCTGGATAAAATTATTTGCAAAATCAGAAATCACTACTGTACTTTCAGAAATTCATATAGCGTAACTTTATTTTCATGTAGCACTGTAGTTTAGTGTATACTTAGCATATTTTGAAGCTAGAATATTGAACTTCAGAGGAGAAATTGGGCTTGACCTCATAGCCACATAGAGGAAAAACTCTCATAAGTGACTGACAAGCTTTCCTGTTTTATGCTGAACAGACTGAGACAGGTGTGACTGCTCACACCAAGTTTGGTCTGTACAAGTAAAAGGTCTTAGTGGAACTCTCTCCCTATGGGAAGACAATCATGAGGCAAGTTGAATGATTCAGGATCATAATTATGAACTAGTTTAACTGGACCCGTGAGACACAGCTAGACTCATATGGCAGTCCAGGTTCCAGAAGGAATTGTTCACGAATAAAAGAGCAAAGCTAAAAAGTAAAAGGCAGAAATCAATGCAGCTGGGAACCAAAGGGAAGCTGGAAAGAAACTTCAGTACTGTCTATGAAGTGCAGTACAAGGCACACTCAGCAATACCTCCCAATGGATATGACTTGGGAAAAGAGAATTCCTCTAGACGTCAATGGCACTAAGAATATACATAGATCAAACAAGCTGATTTGAACTTCTGAGCAACATATATCAGAATGAGATCATAATATACACTATAATGACAGTAAGCAGTGGCAGCATACAGTCAAGCAATTCTTGAGATTAATGCTCAAAGCAAACTAATGAATGCTTATTTGTCTGTGATGCAGACTCATGATTAATTAACTTTAGTACTCACCAAGTGCCATATCCATATGCACGAATATACTATAACCCAGCTGTGTTCATTCATTCTTTCCATATTTTGACTCTAATGCCCTATTATAACCCATTCCTGCTAACACCAAACCTCAAAAATCACAAGGAGCCACAAGTTCCAATGAAGTGATGACTCAAAATATGATACATTTCCTCCAACTGGATACATTACTTGATAAGGGAAGTGGCCTCAATCAGGGTATATTTCCCAGACACAGCTAAAATTTAGTTACTGAGAGTGTTTCAATAACTGCCTCAGAGTAATCATCAAATATATCTGGTCTCTCTCAGAATACTCTATTGTAAACTGTAGTAAAAAAAAAAGGAAACTATTAAAAATGAAGTTTCCTAGGACTAATTTACAATGTGTCAAGGTATTTGTGGGTTAAGTCTCTAGAGTGAAGTATGTATACATGACAGAAAAACATATAACAGACTAGCCTCACACTTTATCTATCCTGATTTACAATACCACTAAAGGAGGTAGTTACAAAAGAATGGGTACTGGATGGCCCAGAGCACTAATGCTCACCAGAAATCTTGCTCAAGCAAAGTGATGGTAAGTGGTTGGAAAGAAGAATATTTATAACCATTTGATCCTGCATACACCAAGAACAGTAATGCATGATGAAGCCCTACACAATGCGTACTTTGAGGTTCTTATCACATAAGCTTCAAAGAAATGTGTAACTTATATGGGAAACATTAAAGTACCCTTACCATTCATGCAAAAACTATGGTATGTATGACGATGCTGTCACAACTTGTCAATGATACATTAAATGAAGCAAAGATGCAAAAATAACACTGCTGGAAGAATCTTATCCTTTTTGTATTCAGCAGTCTGCTTAAACATAACATACTACCTCATTATTAACTCTACCTGGCTTCAGCATCATCACACTCCCCAGATCAAGTGAAAAATAAAATGCAGTTCACCCTTGGCTACAATCAAAATCATACAGGAACCAATGAATGAATCTTACAGAACTTTTCTTGTAGAGACAAAGGCCTTCAAGAACTAATAACAGAAAAAGAAAAGCTTGTTGATGGTAGCATCGAGATAATCAAGACCAAGGTTTATATAAATTTGTCAGTTAGTTAAACTGGCATCACATCATCAGAGATCATTGACCCTGAAAATAAATGAACAAACAATAGACTGAATCCCGAAAATACTAAAATTACTATCATATCTCAATAAATCAACTCATATAAAAATTATTTAACAACTTATAGAATATAGGTCATTAAGAAAAAGTAGAATTTTCATGCCTAAAAGTCACGAACACTAAGCAAACCAAACACTGTGACAGAGACTAATCAGAAAACTGAAGATCATGAGTCATTTAATAGTGATTAATTAATCTCCAAAACATCTTAGCATACTTCTTTAAGTTCATGGGATTTACAGCCTTGTAATCTACAGCTGTTTCTGGCTACTGCCAACCAGACTCTCATACAAGCAATTATGTTACTATAGTATTTTAATATATAGAGCATGGATGATTTTCCCAGAACAATATTGCAGGTCATAAAATAAACCAGATCCACATCACAAAATACAAGTAAATTTCAACTGCCTGCAAACTTTACAGACACAAACATACAGTACAAGTAAAAAATAAAGAATAAAGAAACCAGCTGCAAAAGGAATACAGAAGCTCCACAAAATGTGTTTACCTGACAAAATCATTTGCTGATATGAGTTCAGTTTACCTTGGACAATTCTACTTTTCTTGGATGAACAATTTTATGATACTGTTATAATCCTTTGTGGAAAACTTACACATTAGAAGATTAAAGAAATACATTTCTAACTGGGTACGTATGTACGTAACTTCACTGAGTAACATCTCTGAAGAGACACATCAATGGCATAAAGAAAGAAAGCTGTAACATTTATGTCACCCCATAAGTTTTTGGGCTCTGGGAAATAAAGCACACGTCCATCAAGTAATCTCACTTTTCCTATAGCTAGCTGTACATATACAGCTGGGTAAGTTCTCTAAAGGAACCACTTAACTAACCTTCCTTGCTCAAGATCCTGGCGAAGGTATCCAACTGCCATATACTGAGACTAGATGATTCACTTGATTCCTCACCATAGTAGTGTGAATGCAATCCTAGCATGAAGAGACCAGGTGTCTCTATATTTTAATAAGAAGTGTTACATATTAGATCTGTTGCTTTGCTCCTGGAAAGCATGCAATCCCTAAAAATGTTTTTTTTGTTGCAACAAGATAAATTTGCCTATTTCCTGAGAAATTACGCTTGCTCTAGTAAAAACAAAACAAAAACTGAGAGCAGATAGGGCATCACAATGAGCCTCCATTAAGGGATACTCGGAAACAAATAACTTGCCATTGTATTACATACTCAAAATAGTCTAGTATTACCACAGACAGCAACTGGAAGCCTTTAATAAAACAAAGTTTTGTATATTTGCAAATAGTACACCTTGAAGCCAAAACATTAACAATCCATTCACACTACCACATATATATTCAGCTTAAGTTATTGCTAGTACATATAAAATGACATTAAGAAGTTGTCTCATTTTAATAATTTCTGAATCAAATTACATATACGTATAACATCTTGTAAGATTGTCACACTGCATCTCCCAACACAATTAAACACAATTAATTATCCCCAAATACTTAATGGGCAACAAGAAAATACACAATGCAAGTGAAAATATTCTTGGACAAAAAAGAAATTACAATATAGCACCCTGCTTTCCTGTTAAACATCACAGGAAATATTTGATAACCTCAAGGTGCTAAATAAACAAATCAAATCAATATGGTACAACATAATATAAAGCAATATGTACAGTATCAGCATTTCCTACTTTATAAGCTATCTCATTACATACACCCCACACTACCCTTTTACATGTTGAAAACTTGATATATTAATTGGTACCCATGAGCTGTCTGCAAAATATATAGAAAACTACATCAATTACTATGACTGGAGAAAAACACAATCTTGTGACCTTGCAGTTGTCTTTGGTGAAATACAAAATTTATTTTAAGATGACAAGAACTCTCATACATACGTAAATGCAAACCTTCATTACTGATTAAGCAATCACCACATTAAATAAAGTTATTGAAATCTAAGCACTTACATTTCTTTGTATCAATGATACATCATTAGTTAATGATAAGTACTAAAAGAATTTCTCTGTAATCACACACTACAAGAATTTTCTAGCACGTTGCAGATTCCAGACCCCATCCTAACAAAGGTAGCAAAATTTTTAGATTGTAATGTCAGCTGTGTATACAAACAACACTGAACTGCTAGTATAAAGACACATGAACTATCTTACTATGAATCCTACTAAATAAAATAACAAAGTCTTCTGCAATAATCCATAGGATTTCCAAGACACCTAAAAGTTTCTTCAAATTTTATCAAGAATAAGTAAATCAATGTTAAATTACGTAATCTACACAACTTTTCCCATGAAATCTCTTACCTTGTTGGTGACGAATTCAAAATAAACTACTGCTATGCCAGCAGGGACCAACTTCCGCTACTCCCTTTAATTTGAGTCCCTTACATCCCTATTCACCTGTCTGGAGGATTGTTAGAATTGAATATCAGAAACATGGGTGCCCGCAGCATATTTTCCAAAAGGGGGCAAATTATACACACACACACATTATATATATATATATATATATATATACAGTGGGGCCCGTATTCGCGTTCTCCGGATTCGCGGATTTCTCTTGGGAACGTTATTCGCGGAAAATTCGCAGCATTCGCTGTATTTTTCTATGAGAAATATCCACAAATTCCTGTTTTTTTTATCAATTTCATCATAAAATGCACTTTTTGTGATAAAACTATAAAAAACCAAATATGAAAATTTTTAGTGGTTTTTCTTGAGTTTTAACTAACAAAATAGGCTATTTTTAGCATTTTTATAAGAGTTCCAAACATTTGCAGGTTCTAACTATTCATGGGAGGGTCTGGTACGCATCCCCTGCGAATAAAGGGGGCCACTGTATATAGTATACGTATATATATATATATATATATATATATATATATATATATATATATATATATATATGTATATATATATATATATATATATATATATATATATATATATATATATATATATACATATATAGTATACACACAGGCAGTCCCTGCTTACTACAGGTTCGGCTTACGATGTCCGAGGTTACGACACCTTTCTATTATATTCAAAAATTATTTCCAGGTTTACGACGCCTGTTCTATGGTTACGACACCAATCTGACAGAAGTAATGGCTTCAAAAATACAAAATAATCAATATTTGAAGTTTTTTTTCATGAAAAATGCAATAAATGAAGTTTACATAGTATTTAATACACCAAAAGCATTAAAGTAAGGTTTTCTTAGGATTTTTGCGATTTTCCGGCTTACGAAGTGTCTCAAGAACAGAAACCTCGTCATAAGCCAGGGACTACTGTATGTATATATATTTATATATATATATATTATATATATATCATCCATATTATATATATAATAAATTTATATTATTATAAATATATATATAATTATATATATATATATAGTATAGATATATGTATAATATATATATATATATATATATATATATATATATATATATATAGTATAATATATATATAATATGTTATATATAGAAATATATATTATTATATATTATATAAAATTATATATATTTATATTATATATATATATATATATATATATATATATATATATAGTATATATATATAGTATATATATATATAATATATATATATATATATATATATATATATATATATATATATATATATATATATACATATACATATATAGTATATATAATATATTATATAATATATATATTATATATACAGTATATATATATATAATAAATATATATATAGTATATATATATATATATATATATGATATATATATATATATATCATTATGCAGTTGAACTGTGATGCCAATAATTTCAGTGAAGCAAGATGCCATATAGAAAAATTAGAACGTTAAATGGACTTTTTTTTTTAATAGTTCCATATACTGTTCAAATTCAAATATTTCAGGGAAGAAAAATAAAGTTATATACTGTATACAAATATTATACATCGTGATACCTTTAATTTACTTAAACAGAAAGAATATATCATAAAATGGAAGGAAAACAAGTGATGTACGTAGTTAAATGTAATACATACTACGTATATATAAAATTTTTTCAGGATTTCAGGGGGGACAAGTGCCCCCTCTTGCCCCTATGTGGGAGCGCCCATGATCAGAGATATGTATCAGACTCTGAGAATACTGCACCCAAACTTAGCATATCATGTGTTAGTCATTAACTAAGGCAGACTTGTGTACTATATCTCCCAACACACGGACAAACTAAAAGCACCATTTTATATCTAAATGTCTGTATACAGTATGTCAAGAGAATTGAGAAATTAACCACACCACAAAGTTCTGGTATGCACATTTTTTTTAAACAAAACACTGAATGACAAAAAAAAACAATATATAAAATACTAACTACGTATTATCAGTGTTATTAGGTTACAAGAATCTATAACAGCAACCCATGGGTAAAAAACAATGATGGACATAAGAAAAATGGAATAAGAATAAGTTGAGAAAGTCTCCTAATATAACTTACAGTAACTACTTTTTAAAAAGAAAAAAATATGCAGCCGTTAGAAACTGCGAAGATAAACTGAAAATGGCAGCAAGGATCTCTGCTACCCAACTTATATATATTTGGCAGTGTGCAGCAGTAGACACCACTAAATTATCCATTAGTGTATGACTTGGTTGTTTGTTTATACAAATAATCACATCCAAGATAAATTTAAACCTAAATTCTCTAATAACAAATTAAGTATTCATGCTGTTAAGTAAGTAATTTCAGTTAATCAGATCAAGTATTGCAAAAATAAATTACCTGTTCAGCTCCTAATTCTGAGAGACCAAAAAACACTGAAAATAGGAAATGTCTGAATACTGTACATTGACCTTCAGGTTTCAAATTATATTTTCTAGTGCAGTGCTTCTTGCTAATTTTTATAAAATATACTTTACACTACTGCAGTATACAGTATTTTTAGTGAAATACCATTAAGTTTAATACATTACAAACAGAACACCAATAAACAACTAGACATCATGGAAGACATTACGTAATTTTCAAACTCTACCTTACCAAAAACCATTCTTAAGAAGCCACTGACTGCATCTGACAAAAAATATTTTCTGCGGCTAAAAGTACTTATTTCTTACTGCATAAATGAACGGTGTAGGAAGTGTAAGAGATTCAGTCAATGACACACATTTAAGATAAAAGAAAAGAACTGGAGGATTTATCATGTATAATACAATACAATCTTACTGTTCATAGTTATTCTGTCTTCTCTTTATTAAAAATGTATACCAGTAAACTGCTATTGTGAAATATGTAATCAATGATGAAAAAAGAAAGTACAAGAGGAAATTCAAAGTGCATAAAATAGTCTAAAAGTACTATAAATGGGTATGACACCTCTTCCTGACAAATATCCATTACTGGTATCTCGACTTAATGTGGATTTACAACAAAAATATGTTGTTTTAATTTTTCCTTCTGCAACATCTATGGTGATACGGTTACCAGAGATTGTGTCATTGTGTGAAAAATTTTAGTCTCTCTTTCAGGTATATCACCACCACCACTAAGGGCAGCTCCTTACACTCTTGTGTCACTTTGTCATTTGTTGTTAAGCTAAACTATAACGGTTCCGTATAACAACCAATCAAAGGAGTTGAAGGGAGGACACAGGCTGTAAAACATAAGCTTGCATTTACAAAATTTTGTAGATACCCAATGTGTACAACTATTTTCTCAAGTCACATCACAGTTTAAAAAGAAGGCAAAGTTGCAAGTTTTTAGCATTTTTGTTGTACTAGTCCCCAGGTTATGGCGGTCTTGGCCTACGGTGCTTTTTCAAATATATTCATTAAAAAATCAGTTCCGGGTGCTCCATAACTTTGTTTGTTTGTTTGTATGGTGTTTTTATGTTGCATGGAACCAGTGGTTATTCAGCAACGGGACCATTGGCTTTACAGACTTCAAAACCACGTCGAGAGTGACCTTCTATCACCAGAAATACAAATTTCTCACACCTCAATGGAGTGCCCGAGAGTCGAACTCTCGCCATAACTTGCCATCACTATTAAGAGGTGAAAAAACTGGTTTTGGTAGCTGAAACCACCAGGAGGGCTCACTATAAGGAGGTCCCTCCTATACATTTGAGAGAAAGACCTTTAATCAAACATATAATGAAGTCCAATGTAATGTGCATGCTGCCTTAGCTGTGTAATAATCAAAATAAAGAGGAGAGAGATAGGAATAATGGACACAAGCAATTATTTGCAAGTTTGCCACTACTGCTCCTATCAGGAATTTGTCTATAAACTGTTGAGAAACATTCTGAAGATAAAATGTGAAGGGTAAATTGTATCTCAAACAACACTGAATAACTGAATGAAACTATAGTTACTGCCCTAAATTTTTCAATACTGACCTATGTAAGCATGCAGTCCTTATCCATAAATTATTCATCAGACTTTCATGATCAATACTGTCAGCTAGAAGATTGTTTTCGCCTATGAGGCATACTTAAAAATAAAATCTTGAGTAACCTGATCGTCCTTAGCACAAAAAACAAATAGGTGGCCCACTCAGCTTCAAATGACACAATCCTTGGTTAATCTTACTCTTCTGAGTGCCCTTATGTTCCTTTCTACCAGTCCAGCAATACCTTGTCCTTCCTCATAACACTTATGAATTATTCGCCATTCATCAGCTTACTGCACTCCATTCTCTCCACATTACCATATCATCAGATAACAAAAACTTTTGATCCATCTTTTCAATTACACTAACATTCTTATACTTAATTTTCACATTTATCATTTTCAGGGGTGGATTTAAGGTGTGCGGAGCCCTAGGCCAGTGATTTTGGGGTCCCTTTCATTAATGGGCAATCAAAGAGGGCCCTTATTTTATATATATTTATAGATTCATTTTTGCTACTACAGTATTATTATTATTATTATTGTTTAATTTTTAAATATTTTTAATTATCATTATTAGCTTTTTTTTGCTAAGGTGTGGTACCCTAACAAGGGTGGGGCCGTAGGCCATGGTCTACTCGACTCCCCCCTAAATCCACCAGTTATTTTCATCCTTCTTACTTTACTGAATTTTGCATAAACTCATATTAGGTCATATTATTTGTTTAATGCACCTACAAGGAAAGCTGATCAGCAGCATACCAAATCCCTTTGGACACAATGGTTCATTCAGCTCAGTCTTCCACACACTCTTGCACTTTCTGGATACAGTACGTATTAGTGAATTGCTTTCAGTGGTGCGACCTACCCCGGAAGATAAGAGATGAATGGGAAAGTATGCCAAAGGGGGTTTGCTATGGTGTTGATGAACTTGGTGTAAGTGCATTAAGCAGGTAACCTACATATGTGTTCATGCAAAATTCAATAATCAAAGAATGATAAAAAATGGTAAATATGGAGATAAGAAGTGATGAAAATTTTAGCATTCTTGAAAAGATGGTTCAGAGGTTTTTGTAGATGACATGGAGACAATATAGTAAAATATGTTGATGAAATATGACAGATTTTGTAACCAATTTGTATTTTTCATAGCTAACAAACCTGAGGTCTCAACAATAGGATAATCTTTTAGTGACAGCTGGAAACTGGTTAAAAACAATATAAGATGGTAATGCAAGAAATCTGTGGCATCTGGCAACAATGCGTATATGAGGTAAAGATTGGTCACCGACCACGTCTGCATCCCGTGACGCACTTAGCCTTTCTTCCATCCCAGGATATGAGAGGGGTGGCTAGAGGTGGGCAATCAATGTTAAGACCTCAGGTGTGTTAGCTATGAAAAATACAAATTGATTACAAAATTTGTTCATATGCCGAACAAACCTTCGGTCTTAACAATAGGATACTTATACTTGGAGGGAAGTACAAGTACCCTGCACTGGCTGGGGGTTCAGCCCACCCTACCATCCTTTCTCTAAAGAAGGGGGTCGGAGCCCGTGAGAGAACAGATATGCCAGTAGTATCTAAAAACTCAGCCCTCTGGGATTAAACACAATGATACATGTCCAGATTCCTTGCGTTCATGGAAGACCAAGAGAACTATATCTGTTTATGCAACGAATCATGTAAGCGACAAGGGGTGTGTCACCACTCCATGAGTGTTGTAAGGAAGTAGGATAAGTTGACCATGGAAATGCTGGATATACGGTGGTACAGGTACCCAAACAGAAAGCATGGATAAGAATCTAAAGGTAAATAGAAACCTGAAATGTGAAGTACTGAATGATAATAAGGATGTTGGAAAAAATGGAACCAACTGATTGATGTAATTGTGGTACAAGCTACAGATCTTAGAAAAGGTGATTCACAGCTTGAAGAAAGGAGGGAAAAGAGCAGAAGGTTTACAAAATTGAACCTATTTAAGTTTAAGTGAGAGAATGCATGAAATATAGACGTGAATGCTAATACTAAGAAACAGAACCCTTACTACTATGAACTACTTTGTCTAAATGAGAGAAATCTCTGTCCGAAGCAGATATCCACACCAGGGAACAGTATTCTAGTAAAGAAAGACAAATGACCTAAAACAGGTTGTATTGCTTTTATCACCATAAAAGTGATTTGCAAGATTTAAGTCAACACAAAATATGTTTATATTAGGATAGAATTCCAATCTTTACATTGAAGGACTGAATCATGTGAGAGTTCATCACAATGAGTATGACAACCTAAACCTAAGCCTGTGTTACTTCAATATGGTCTCTTGACAAGTATGACATAACCCTATTTTCAGTTGCAGTAATGTGATGAAAATGCAAGCCACTCAAAATACAGTTATGGTTCAAAGACATAAGAAATAAGAACTCTGGATGCTCGTTCGTTCCATGTAAAAAATTTATGTACAGATATAAATACAATTAAATTTATGAGAATAAAGGCTTTGTAAAACAATGGTTTTTATCTGAATATAAACATACCTAAGCATAATTATTTGGTGGCAAAAGGATCTACTGTAGCTACCTCCCTAGCCTTTTGATTAATTATACTAGATAAAATTGGCCTAAAAATTTCAGTTTTGATGCCACACAATACTTTCATTACTCTTCCATGTACAGGCAGTCCCTGGTTATGGGGGGGAAGGATTCTGTTTTCGGCAGGGTGCTGATAAACAAAAACAACCAATAATCAAAGCTCAGCGATTTATGACACTTATGGTACCAAGTTTCAGTGAATGGCACCTGTTAGGTATGTTATGACGCCATAACTCTATTATTGGTACCTTATGGCACCAATAACTGAACCTAGGCCCGTTATGATGTCATAAATCATCAATTTTATGGCACTAGACAAGTGCCATAAAACTGGATCGCCATTAACCAAGTCTGCTGATAACCGGGAAGGGACTGCCTGTATGGCAAAAACTACACCTGCTCATCCTTCAAGAATCAACTTTGTTCCAGAAAAGTAACGAGTGTAGGTACTTCTCAGGCAATGAAAATGGCAGAGAAATATTTGAGACTCATTCTGCATCACAATTCTATTCATATTTCCAATGTAACTGGGCTAATTTGTGTATTATGATTCATGTATATCTGGATGAGAATCATTATGCGAGAGGTCTAGAGTAAAGACATGTAGTATAGCCCTAGCCAAATAAATAAGTAAATCATGGTATAGCCAATTTGGATTACTTACTACTAAGATTGTCAATTAGGAAAAAATTATACAAGTAAAATTTTATCAAAAGTGCATATAACGGCACATTTATTCATCACATCCACTAAAGAAAAATTTTGTATGTAAATAGTGTTGAGAACATCAAAGAAACAATGCAATCTGGTAAAAAAAAAAAAAAAAAAAAAAAAAAAAAAGTTGTAGCACAATAAATTACGACAGTAAGAATAGGTCACTGCACAAAAAGCTCAACATTCTTGTCAGAAAGCAATGGAAAATAACCCAAAATCTTTACCCTGTAGCATGCTGTAAAGCAACTAAACATCTGCAACCCTGCTAATCCTCTTCTGTAAATTACTGTATATTTGTATTAATGTGGTCCTACCACCTTGTTTTGATAATTTAACAACAAATATGCATTATAAAAATGTTCATAATTTCATGCTCCCCATTACTTATGCTCCTTTGTCACAACAGAAAAAAAGTGCATATAAATATACTGTACAAGTTATTTACTAAATATCTAAAAAATTAGGATTCCAGTTAAATTAATTGTTTCCTTCATCAAAAACTGCCTTATCTCTTGGCTAGTATAACACAAATGTGTAGATCTTATGAATGTACTGTAATGAAGAGATATGCTCATACATACTTAGTTGATAATATTACTGAACTACAAAATTGGTTGGAAACTCATTCCAATTTGCTAGCAAATTGTGCAAACATATCCAATGGGCAAGGAACAATTACAGCAAATTGGTAAGAACAATTCACTAGGCTTCCAAATATGTTTGTGATAAATCAAACAATATAATGAGACAAAAGAAATAATATACAGTGCACCATGGCTGTTACAATTCTGCATCATACCCTTTCAAAAATAACAAATGTTAATAACTATAAGCCCAAGGATGCAGTTAGGTTACCACATAAAAAAAATTCACCAAAACACCTTCCATGTGACATTTAGCAACCAATCTGTATGCATAAAAGCACTGAACTTTTTCTTCTCTATTTATTTATACAAAATAGCAGGTAATCGGAATTGCTACTAACACACAAGAATCTATAAAATAGACAACAATCCATCCAGCACTTTCGCTTCAACTGGGTAGATCACTGGTTTTACATTCAATCAATATTTTAGAGAAAAAAAAAATCTATGTGATCTAGTAAATAGTGCACTTATGACTAGTTCATCTTCTGATAGCCTACTGTACTACAGTCCTAACCAAAAGAAGAACTACAATTGTGCAGCATGACTAGTGTTTCATGTAATAATGAAAAAAATTATACTCCTCAAGTTTATAATTATGGAAATATAATTTCCCTAATAGTATAACATTATACTGGCACTTAAATGATGGAATACCAGTAATTTGACTGATAAACTTAAATACAAATATTTTGTAATATAAATAAACCTATCATAATATACTAATATATTGCACATCATAGTAAATTCAAGCATAACCACAGACAAATTTACATCCTTTTCAGGTAACTCACAAGCTCAAAACAGTACATGAATGCTATAATCGGAAAACTCATTATCCCTTAAATTGTGACCCCAAGGGAACCTTTCTTTTGTATTTATCAACTTCTTAATGTCATAAAATTTCAGAATGAGGCAGACTCACAGGTACAAAAGTTTCTTGTGATATCTAAAAATAAGCATACAAAAAAATTCATAAGCAGATATTGTTTCAAACTACAAAAACATTTAACAATATTACTATTTTTCATAATTTACACTTCAAACAACTGGGATCTCTTACACCCTCAAGCACTGACAGTAACCAACTTTTAAATCTACAAGAATGCATTTATGAAATCTAAATAGAAATATACCAACTCATTAAAGATTTTGTACATACGGTTTTCAGTTTTGTACTATATGTACTAAGTGTGAAGTTGTAGATAAATAAATAAAATGAAAAAGTGCATCTTCCTAATTGGACACAATACGGGAATCATACCTAAGAAAAATAATGAGCATAACTACCTAGATATATCAGTTTTTGAACTTTAAAATGGCAGGTCTTTCATCAAGAGATTATTTTCATATGTTCAAATGAATATCACTAGAAACTAGCAATTTTCCAACATAATTCATATACAACAAAATACCAAAACATTATTACTGAGTTTAATATATAAAGAACTTCGTATATAACCACTGCTTTCTAACCTAACAAAATACATGTTTGGATACCAAAGAATGCAAATATAATTCACAAACGAGGTAGACCAATTGAAGATGTGTAATATTTTGTACTAGGCT
>NC_087217.1:13216221-13234009 GCF_015104395.2 Macrobrachium nipponense
TTTACTCCCCTCCTTCCATTATTCCCAGGTATTTGTATCCTGTCTCATCTATGTGTTTGATGTTGCTCCCATCTTGGTAGCTTTATCCCTTCAGTTTCTCGTTACTTTGCCCGTTTTGTATGTTGACTAAGGCGCATTTTTCTATTCCAAACTCCATCCTGATGTCCCCAGATACAATCCTTACAGTCTGGATTAGGGTATCTATTTCCTTGAATGCTCTTACCATACAGCTTGATGTCGTCCATGAACATCAGATGGTTGATTCTGTTGCCTCTTTTTCTTGAGTGACCCGGCATCCCATCTTCTGTAGTACTTTTGTCATGGGAATCATGGCTACTACGAAGAGTAGTGGGGACAGTGAGTCGCCCTGGAAGATCCCTCTCCTTGATATTTAACCTCTGCTAGTCTTATTCCAGAGCTTGTAAGTATTGTATTCCAGTTTTGCGCATTGTATTTTGAGGAAGCTGATGGTGTTTTCCTCTGCCCCATATATTTTCAGGCATTCTATTAGCCATGTGTGTGGTATCATGTTCGAAGGCTTTCTTATAGTCTATCCATCGGCCATGCTTAGGTTGGTTTTCCGTTCTTTCTACTGTTCTTCATTACCATTTTGTCTATCAGGAGCTGGTCTTTTGTGCCCCTACACTTCCTTCTGCAGCCTTTCTGTTGGTGGGGGATGGTGTTTGTCTCCTCCCTAGGTCAGTAGTTTGTATAGCCTTTCACTGATGATACCTGTTAGTAACTTCCACATTATTGGTAGCAGGTGATAGGCCTGTAGTTACAGGCTATATTTCCCTTACTCTTGTCTTTTTGTACTAAGGATGTTCTTCCTGTGGTCATCCATTTTGGTGCATGGTGATTTGAGATACAATGCTGGAGTTGTTCTGCTATTCGTGGGTGTAGGGACTTGAAGTTTTTGAGCCAGTATCCATGGACTTCATCGGGACCTGGGCTTTCCAGTTTTGGCATTTTCTTTAGTTGGTTGGTCTGACTGTGTCTGTCGTGATCTCTTGAATCTTTGTTTTATTATTATTATTATTATTATTATTATTATTATTATTATTATTATTATTATTATTATTATTATTATTATTATTATTATTATTATTATTATTATTATTATTATTATTATATGAAAATATAGAGGAAGTCTCAGCTCGCCAATTCTTTTTACTGACAAGTAACTTGAATATTCATAACTAGACCTTCATCTTTTAACCTATAAACATTAACATCCAAATGGTTAAGTTCTGTATTGCTATTATTGAAACGACTGTTAAGATGATAATTGTATTTCAATTAAATTTGTTGTAAAAACAGAATAAAGCTTTATAGCTGTCCGTCAGATTTGAAGTACGATCTTAATTTTTTCTTTTTCTTTTTAAGAAGCACCACCAAAGAATTTTTCATTTTATAAAGTAGAATAATCTAGAATTATTCAGGATGGTGGAAAACTGGAAAGTAAATGGGCGCCAGTGTTTGTAAATTTTGACTTTCAAGAATTTACATTTATTTGATATATTCCATGGCTGGTGTAGGTAAGAACAGCAATTTCCCGCATTTACTGGTTACCTCTTTATAATCTACATTATAATTATGCTTGATACTGAATGTTTATGCAGATAAATAGGCTAGATGAAAATTATATGACGATGGTAGCATACCTACGGTTCAATGCTGGTTCCTTTATTGTTTTCCTCCAATGTACCACCCTTCTTAATTGGTCTAAGAGTTTGCCAGTCTTCATTAATTCGAAATTGAATCATATTTTGCAAAATGTTAAAACAAAATTGAACGGTGAAAAAAATTCAATAGACAAAATGGTACCTACCTAGCTATACGTAGTAGGTACTGTGTCCTGGTTCCCGTCAGTTGGTGACCATAGGTACCGCCTTTTGTTTATGTTTTTGTTCTTGTTTATAAATTTTCTTTATGTTAATGATATTTACAGTCTTCTGGCATTGCAATGAAGAGTCTAAGTTTGTAAAATGAGACACTAGATAATCTAGCCTTATACCAGTAGCCTAATGCTTTAGGTTACTCAAGTAGGCTACGTAGGCTAATTTAGGGTACCTATCATGTCTCAAAATCTGCCCTAATTAGGGGGAAACGCCACAGTGGAGCCATCGTCATTGCGTGACTCAGCCTTATTCACTCGATATTTAATTGATGAAACAAGAATACAATTACCTACATCTTTAAGCATACCATTCAAAAGATTGAAGTTTCGTCAACATAATGTGATATATGGAAGCGTCATACGAACTAAAATAAGCACATAAGGTCTTCGTAAAATATGTTTTCAAGGCGGTTTTGAATTTCAATTTGGCGGCAACTGTGTGATGTGCCATTCGTAACCACAGCCAAGCCACCATCTTTCCCAGCCTTCCCAGCACTCATTTGAACAATGTTAGCGTATATATGTAACTTTTATTAATCTTACTCAAGATTGCAGTTGTAATCAGCATAAGAAAACAACATTTTGTTGCCTATACAGTGGAACCTCGACATACGAAAGTCCCTACTTACGAAAAATCCAAGTTACGAAAGAAAAGACAAAGTTTTTTTGCTTCTGTATACAAAAATAATTCAGGTTGCAAAAGGGTAAAGTCCGAGATTCGCCCGGACCACCGAGAACAATTTTAAAACTCGCGCGACACCAACTGAGTAGACTCTCCACCATCCTCCCGCTCTTCCATTGGTTCCTGATGCCAGTCACCGCCATAAGATCCTGCTCTCGTATTGGTCAGGATCATGCTTCTATGTAAAGGCGTTCCTTAACCATTTTTTGCTGCAGTGTTATCAAAAACACTGGAATTCATTCATTCACATATATTTTGTTTGTTGACGTAAATTTGTTAGTGATTTAGCTTTCGTTGTACTGTAAGTTACTTTATCGTGTTGTGTGTGAACTTAATTACTTACGTTACTAGCCATGGGTCCCAAGAATGTTGCTGAAGTTCACGGAAAGAAGAGGATGCTTTTTATGGAGAATGAAGATTGAGATAATCAAGAAGTGTTAATGTTTTCTGCCATTTGTTAATGTGTTTCGTAAAGTTTAGTGTTAATGTTCTGCCATTTTTTAATGTGTTTCGTAAAGTTGAGTGTTCATGTTTTCTGCCATTTGTCCTCCTCCTCTGTCGCCACTTTTGGAGATTGTCTCACTTGAAAGGTAAGGTTCCACGTTTTACTACATATGTACATACATGTGTGTAAAGTATTTCTTGTACCATGTACACTAATACACTTTATTTACAGGTTCGTACTACAGTAAAGGTTATGTTAGGTATTGAATGGTCCAATTGTTGTATTTCATTGTTTATTGATCAATTTAGTTTTATTATAAAATTTACTGTGGTGTTTGTGCAGGGCTTGGAACAAATTAGGCAATTTACATGTGAAACTTAGTTCAAGATACGAAAAAATCAGGTTATGACGGCCGCTTCGGAACGGATTAATTTTGTATCCTGAGGCAATACTGTATTAGTGAAAGTATGAAACTTCTTATTCCTGGGATCATGGTTTGAACTGAAATTCATTTTTACCTTGTAATCACTGGTTTTATCTTTACTACCATCACAACTGAAAA
The DNA here is from genome assembly GCF_015104395.2 of Macrobrachium nipponense. NCBI lineage: Eukaryota > Metazoa > Arthropoda > Malacostraca > Decapoda > Palaemonidae > Macrobrachium > Macrobrachium nipponense. The sequence continues at coordinate 13,219,811 of NC_087217.1, forward strand.
TCCACAGTGCTTATTTGATTGTAATTATACATGTTTTGGTCTTAATTCAGTACAAATTGCACTTGAACTACGCTGCGGTTCCTGGTTCCTAAGCGCTCACTCCACAAACACAGTTATGAGGTGCAAAGCTTTATTCCCTTAATTGTTTACTTTACTCATTATTTAGTTTAACTTTACTTTGTTACTTCTAAATGTTTATTTAATTTATGTCTGTTATCCCTTTATTGCTACCAAATCAACCCCAAAAAATTACAGATATTTCTGAAGTACATACGAGGAGACGATGGCAAATTGACTCATCGTTGCCAATCTAGTAGAGCTTTACACATACGCCGATGCATTTAAAAACTGTTTCCATGAATTCTAGTTGTCATAGTAATGCAATAATGATAAAATTGCTCTAATATAGATACGCTAATTTCATTTATTCCCCGGTTTTGTGTAAGTTTTATACCCAGTTTGGAGGGTAAACACATACCAATTGACAACACTGATAAACTATTGAAGAGCGCGAAGAATGCTGTAGGTACCGTTCACAAGCAAAACTGTTGATACTTTGAGTCAGGAATCTAGTTACTTTTTCAACAACGAATATTTTCAAGTTAATAATCATGAATATGTAAAAATATTTATGCAATTCATGCATATATACTGACGTTTAACATTTATTTAAATAGTTATCTAGTGCATGCTTCTTCTTCTTCTACCAAAAATCATAGTTTCCTTAAAAAAGTAGTGGTTGGAAGTCGTCATTTACGATTTTTGTAAAGAAAGTGCCCCAGTGTCTATGGTGTCCTGATTTAGCACATGGAATGGGAAGCTTGTTGACACAAGCGACTCCGCAAACAGTGAGATGGTGTCAATCTTCTGAATATTTCGAGTTGTAAGTAAAAATTTCGAAAGTGTCATGGAGGTAGTGTGCACTGCGTATGGCCAGACTTTTCTTTACCCTCTGTTTAATCTTTAAATATGGCCTTTAATTTTCTAACTTCGGAAAAATACTTACTTTTAAAGGAGAGTAGAGGTCTCGAGCTGACCTCCTCTCACCACCAACAACTCATGGGACTGATGACCATCGTGTCAGGATGTGTTAAAAGTACTTTTTTTGGAGGGATAGCCTCAAACACGGTAGTCAGTGGCTCGGCTAGTCCAGTCGGTTGTTTACCCTACTAGGTATTTGAGTACCAAGTTGGTAAAACTTGAAACTTCTATACATGGCCTGGAATATTTACCATTTGTTTTGTAGTTTTAGAAATCCTAGGTGTCTTTATCAATGGTTAAGCTTGGAGGAGGCAAAGTTAACTTTTTGTTTTGTGGTTTTAGAAAAACTAGAATGCCTTTGTCGAAAGTTAAGCTTGAAAGAGGCAAAGTTAAACATTCTTTTGTGTTATTAGAAACCTGGAATGCCTTTGTCAAAGAACATAACGTCCTCTGGGTCCATTTTGATTAGGCTAGTACATGAGAACTATAGTCTTGGCACTGCAATGAGACCTCTCTGGCATGGCATTTAAAAATCTGCCCTGATGCTGATTTTACAAAAACAACAACTGACACATGTATGAAAGTCCTTTGAAAGTCTTGGAGACAAACCCTGAGGCTGTAATTATAAGATTATAGGGGCTTTTCATTTCCAGGTAGTACTTCAATCTCCTTCCTATTCTGCCCTGCTCTTGATCTCTCTCTCTTCTAAATCTTACAGCTGTCCGAGTGAGAGCTTTGTTATGTGATAATGTAGGCCCTCCATTCGCCTTATCGTATTCAAGCAATATTCAGTCACTGTTTCCAGTTTATTATTTTGTCAGAAAGAGAAAGAGATCTGTCTATATATGATTGTTTATTTTCTCACTTGTCAAATTTACTCTGTTATGCTTTATTTCATATTTCCTTGCTCACCAATTTATTCTTTACCTCCGATATTAAGAAATCAAGATTTGTAGAAAGGAGAAATGCCTCCAGACATATACCATGACCACCGAAAAGTGCCCCCTAAGAGAATCTAGCAGCTTATCTGTGGGTTTAAAACACACTTTGAGTTGTTTGAAATAGTGGCAACAGCACCAAAATGAGACGCCATGTTGATAGAAAATCTGATTCCGTTTCTCGTTATTGCATAGAAAAACTTTATCAGTAGTGAACCTATGTAATAGATTTAGAATTCTGCGTAATGGAAAAGATATTTGATATCTGCAATGGGAGAAATGGTTTTATCTCTGTTGTTGTTATAAATTTGGCAGATATGTAGAGATAAACACACATGGGAGGACCCAAGAGAGGTCTGGTCATTTTGGAAATATAGCTCCATATCTTCTACCTTTATTAAAGGTAAACATTCATAATGTGAGCAGCAATTGTAACTTCATTTAGTGTTATGCCAATTTGTTGCTTCAGGATAGGATTGATGTGGCACAGTAAAAGTACAATTAGATTTCACCTGCTAACTACCTATACAGAATTGTGTTTGAAAACAGTAAAGCTCTTAGTCCGCTACTAGCAGTGGGTAGTCTTCCTGAACGAAAGGAAGAGCAATCCTTCTGGCTCTTTTGTTTAAATCCTGGATTTTAATATTTGGGAAGCGTGAAGGTACAAATTTTTGTATAGGAGCGTTTTTTACCCATTTATACTCATTTAAAAGGTATTTTAGAAAATTTTAAGTGGAACTCCTCTTTTATAGGGCTTTTGGTCTCGGCAGTAGGTAAGATTCATCTTAGATAATATAAATTTTTATATAAAAATTTATTATTTGGATACTTACCTACTGTTAAAGTGGACCCCACTCAGCCTCCCCACAACTTAGTGGGCTGTCAAGGAGAATTCTGACAAAAGCTAAAACATTCGAAACACACTTTGTGGATTACAGGTGAACTAGACAGTCATCCAGGCAGCCATTCGATTTTTTGTTTGAATGCCTACTCGCCTAATCGGTGTGGAGATATAAGCTAACTTCAACAGGAGGTAAGTATACAAATAATAAATTTTATTAAGAAAATTTATATTTTAAAAATAACTTTTTTTTTTTTCTTTTCTTTTTTTTTTAATACAAAACCTGTTACGTACTTTACAGGGAGTATCAAACTTACAACCCTTATCTTGCAAATACGTACCAGTCCAGAATTAGACAATTTGCCACCAGAGGTTCTGTGGAACCCAGAGGTGTAGTCATCCAGTTGGATCTGTGGAATGTGCCTAAGATGAGTTTGTGTATGAAAGAATTAAATATTCTCAGATATATTGACTGTCTTTCCATATCTTGAGAAAGTAAGGAGTTTTACATTAATGTAAAAATGCAGAAGTGTCAACAATCTTGTGAAAGTATGTAAAAGTTATGAATATTAACTAGTACAGTAGTTGCTAGTTGAAAACTCACTGATATGTTATCATCAACCTTGTATCAGATCTTTTTGATATAGTATTCATTATTCCACACGTTATAAAAATACAGCATACCAAAATAGTATTGACATTTAACCTTGGTTCATACACAAATGCTTAGGTCTTAGAGACAACTGATCTTGGGTCAAAGTTGGAAAGTGGTATACTGTGTTAGGCATTAAGAAAAGATGTAGTAGTAGTGTTTTAGGTGCTTGACTTTGATGAGTTTCTGTAATCCCAGGGTCAGACACTGTGGGCATTATGGTATACTTTCATTGAGATGGTTAAAATTACTTAAACTACATACCGGTATATCTTAATGGTCTTATAATGAAAATAAAAATTTTGAACAATTTTTTAACTATAATATGTGATAATTCATGACCAGAGTATGGTGGAAATGTCATTTTGAAAGAGGAAATGGTGGAGAGATGTGTCTAGAGGCTGGAAAGTACTGTAATCTCAACGACTGATATGGTTTAGACATTTGATGAGAAGGGATGAGGAGCATTCGGTCAGGAATTCAGAGTGGAGAGTCCTTAAGGCATACCTAACCATTGAAAGGAAAAGCTCATGTAAAAACATACTACTATACATATGATGATGACTGTTGTTGCTATCATGGCGAGCTGTTGTTTTGTCATTTTGTTGTGTCTTCAGTATTTCAGAAGCCATGTTACAAGAATTGCTTTGCATACTATTTAAGTAGATGTTTCTTATTGCAGGTCCAAAGGAAGACATTGTGCAACATGGGAAGTAAAAGACCTATTGAAGATGAAAACGAAGAATGTTGTGGATGTTCAGCATTTACAATTAGTGGCTTTTATGGGAAAGCCAGACCAGCAGTGACTTCAAGTAGAGAAAGAGAGAAGATCTTACGCATTGAGAAGAAGACTAAAGAAATAGCGGAGCGTCCTTTGCCTAGTGTATAAAATAAATTCCTGGGGAGTGCTGGGTCCCCTGTGATATGGAAAACCTTTCCACGTCAAGCAGAAGCCATAAAATACTCACAACTACAAGGTCAGGGACCTGATGGTGTTTTCATTTGAAAGTAATATTTTAGGAAATAACGGAAAGAGAAATTTTGTGGTTGCCCATCCCCGATTGATGTGGTTGCGATTACGCGAAAGAAATCCGAACCAGCGATGCTCTTATGAGGTCATACAAGAGCACTCTGTTTGCAAGCTTTACTTTGATTTAGAATTTTATTATGAATACAATGCAGACAAAAATGGTAATAACATGGTTGATACATTCATCCATATAGTTTGTTATTTTCTTAAAAAAGAGTTTGATGTAGATTGTAGTAGGAAAAATATAATAGATTTAGATAGCTCCACGACAGATAAATTCAGCCGACATTTGATATTTAATGTTACAAGTAAGGCTTTTGCCAATAATATCCATGTTGGAAACTTTGTAATTATGATATGTGATAAAATAAGAGCTTGCCTAGGTGAACTGTCTGTAGAAATTCCTGGGGCTTCTCATGAAGATGTTGAAAATCTGTTGGTTAAAAAAAATTCAGAAAAAGTAGTTGGTTTGTTTTGTGATGAAGGAGTGTACACAAAAAATCGGAATTTTAGGTGTTTACATTGTACAAAACGAGGTAAAAACACACACCTGAAAGTTGCCAAAGAAAATCAGTATATATCAGTTCCTAAAAATGGTGTTTGTGAAGATGAACAGTTTTTTATTGATTCACTTGTGACTACAGTAGATGAGAGTTGTAGTGTCCTAACTTATGGTGAAGAGACATCCAGAGTTCAGAGATCATCCATGAGAAAACAGAAAGATAAGTCTGTACTTGATGGTTTGAGTAGTTCTCCTTATCCAGAAGTTGATAAACACATTGAAAGTGTGGTGTTTCCTGGATATGTCCGTTCCTGGTTTTGTTTTTCACAAAATGAACTGGTGGTTTATGAAATAGGTGGCAACAGATATTGCCATAATATAGGTCGTGAACATAGAAGTAATGGTATTATGTATGTTGTCAACTTGAAAACAGGAGAATATTATCAGAAGTGTCACGATCCGGAGTGCAGAGATTTTAGGTCTCGCATATGGCAATTACCTGAGAGTGTATTATTTTGGAAAACCCTAGATGATGATGAGATGATGGCAGTTGCTCAGTCTGTAGTAGACTTTGATGAGAGTGATGGTGATGATGAACTTTTTGTGACTGCAGCTTTTCAGGCTGAGCTGGAGAATGCAACGGTTTCAGATGAGGAGCTACTGTCTCAGGCAAAGAAGCTTGAAATGTGGGACAAGTTGGATGCACTGTCCAGTGTTAGTAGTTTACAAGGGTCTCAGCAGAGCTCACAAAGTTTATCGCAAACAAGCAATCCATGGGACAGGCTTTCTCAACTTTCTACTCCTGATAGTTCTTGCTTTGCAACAGTGTCAGAATTATGCACTTCATTTAAGGAAGTTGGTCAAGGAGAAAGAAAGTACTGTTGGTCGTGGGATGACATCTAAATTTAATAGTGCAGTTGATGGCATGACTGAAAATGATTCAGATGAAGAGTTTGTCAGAGCAGCTGAATTGATAGAAAGAGATGCTTTCTCTTTGGCTTTAAATACTACGAAGCATTCTGAAGTGGAATTTAATAGTTGTGAATTTTGAGTTCTTGGTAGCTCTGAAGATTTAATTTAAGTTGAAGTACTGCATATTTTATTTTTTAAATGCTACAGAATTGAAGAATTTAGTGTATGGACACTAGACAGTTTGGGCAAGTTTTCTACAATAATATTGAATATTTTTTACAGTACTGTACCAATGTATTATACCATCAACTATATCAGTTGTTTGAACATGCTGAATTTTTGTAAATTTTCTTATTTATTACCATTTATTCAAGATTTTCTTTAAAAATCAAGTGAAGGGTTATCTTTGAAGTCTTTTAGCATATATATATTTTTTTTTCTTTCTTACTACATATAGCTTTTTTTGCTAAGGTATTAAGTGCCTTGTAGTTGTCCATTTTATTTTCAACTTTGACTAATTTTTTTTAGTTGAAGAATTTGCTGAAGTAATTCCATGTGAATTATAGTCTATTTTTCACACTCGGTGGATTGTTAAGGACAGTCGAACTGAGTGTTAAATAGTTCCTTTAAATTATTGAACATTTATGAACTTATTCCCACTAGGGGGAGTTCCACACATTGCTTGCTGAATTGTTTTACCCTTCAACCAGGTTTCATACAAATTGGACATTTGGTTAATTAAATATCTCTTATTAGGATCAAATGAGCTTAACAATATTCCATTGGGACCTAAACCATGACATTGTTCCATCTTTAATTATTGAATTTGTTACTTCATCATTAATTACTGAATTTGTTAGGTCATGTTTATTTTATAGCTTTGTTGTTTCAATAAAACTATAAATACAGTATACTTTAAGCAAACCAAGTAAGTCTGCATAATTATGAATACAGTACATGTATGTAGAAATAAATACCTTACATTCTCTTAACCTGTTGTATAGAATACTGAACTCAATAACATTACTATGAATGAGTTACTTATGCCAGTATTAAATGTAAAAATAAAAAAAATTACCTACGGTTGCTCGTAACTGTCTTTATTTATTCTAGTGATTAAGCTCTTTTGAACATTGAAACCAATTTTAGAAAACAGTATCTTATACAATACATTAATTATACTGGAATGCTATAGTTATCACTTGAGTTTCCGCCATGTGAATATATAATCTGAATAAAGGAAAGTGCTTTTAAAGTTTTGATGCTGCTGACTCATCCAATATCCATATGAGCTCTCCATTTGTGGGCTTGACCATTCCAGTGGGTAAGTCCTCTCCATCCCCAAGGATACGCTGAAAAAATAATTTATTTGAAAGAGTAGCTAAATATTTATTTTACTCTTACCTGATACCCAATTAGTTCTGTTTCTCATAAGATGCCAAAAAAAATGGAATAAACTGAAGTATAGAAAACTTTCCATATTTAGCTTAAGTAAATACAGTATCCTGTTTTCATAAAAGGAATGTATACAATCTACTAGTACTGTGATAAACATTTTATAAATCGACTTCAATGAGAATTAATTATACAGATTAATTATACAATCCTAAAAATATTTCTGGTTAGCACATGATAATACAGTATTTATCGACTCACCTTCACCATATCTGCCTTCCCTTGCCCTGCCATAGCAAAGACACAGCACCGTGCTCTGTTGATAACTGGAAAAGTCATGGTTACTCTGCAGGGGGGTGGCTTGGGTGAATCACTTATAGCTGCAATCCATACGCTGTTTTCCTCAAGCAACTTGTGACCTTGATTTTAAAACAAATAAAGGTGTAATGACAACTAAAGTTATACCACTGTATCCAAATTAGTATATTTTAACATGTTTCTTGGAAAGTTTTAAACAAACAAAGGTATAATGTCATAAATTTCAAGTAGCTTCGTCAAGAATCTAAAAATTCAGATAATTCAAAATCTGAGTATCTAAATATTTTCCTTCACTTCTTCCAGTAAACTATTTTTACCATTTTAAAACCTTCCAGGTTTGCCTACTGTATCCTAGTGAAGTATACAATTACGTATATATCAAACAATACTGCAAAAGCCAGGAAGAAATAATAAAAGACATCAGTACCAAGTGCTTTTGTGTATTTAATATAAACTACTTCACTGTACAGCGCAAATTGATAGACAGGTGGTGATGTTAGAAAGTAAAATAAATAAAAGGAAAAAGTGGCAGCACATAGCAGTCAAACAAACAAACAGTCCAAAGCCAAAGAAGCAGTCCTAAAAACTAAACAAAAATTAGTTGCATTATTCTGAATTTCTGAACAATACCCTTCTTAATCCAAATCCAATTTGCATGGGCAGATATAAAAAATATAGTCTGACTAGTTTAACCCTTAAACGCCGACTGGACGTATTTTACGTCGACATTTTTTGTCTCTCGGGTGCCGACTGGACGTATTTTACGTCTACATACAAAAGTTTTTTTTAAAATTCGCGGAAAAATACTTTTAGGCCTACCAGCCTAAAACTCTTGAATCACGCGCCTTGGGGGATGCTGGGAGTTCACGGATCAAGGTGTTGTTTTGTTTACAATCGTTACGCAGGCGCGCAAGCGCGAATTTCTTTCTTGCCGCACTAAAAAGTATCTGTGACACATCTCAGAAATTATTTTGTCACTTTGACATAATTTTTTTACCATTTTAAATTAGCCGTTACATGGAGTATTATATATGAAAATGTGCGCATTTTTATGTAGAATACAACAAAAAAATACTCATGATTGTAGCTTTTATCAGTTTTGAGATATTTTCATATAAATAACGATGTGCCAAAATTTCAACCTTCGGTCAACTTTGACTACCGAAATGGTCGAAAAACGCAATTGTAAGCTAAAACTCTTATATTTTAGTAATATTCAATCATTTAAATTAATTTTGCAACTAATTGGAAGTCTCTAGCAAAATATTTCGATTTATGGTGAATTTATGAAAAAACTTTTTCCTTACCTCCGCGCGGTAACTCTTCTGAAAATTATCATACATGCGATTGTGGTAATGTTTGCACCATTTTAAATTAGCTGTTTCATAAAGTTTTATAGATGAAAATGTGCGCAATTTCATGCACAATACAACCACCCATGGTTGTAGCTTTTATCAGTTTTGAAATATTTTCATATAAAAAATGATGTGACAAATTTTCAACCTTCGGTCAACTTTGACTCTACCGAAATGGTCGAAAAACGCAATTGTAAGCTAAAACGCTTATATTCTAGTAATATTCAAGCATTTACCTTTATTTTGCAACAAATTGGAAGTCTCTAGCACAATATTTCGATTTATGGTGAATTTATGAAAAAATAACATTTTCTTTACGTCCGCGCGGTAAACTCTTCCGAAAAAATCATACGTGCGATTGTGGAAATGTTTGCACCATTTTAAATTAGCCGTTACATAACGTTTTATATATGAAAATGTGCGCAATTTCATGTATAATACAACTAAAAATAGTTGAAGGTTTGTAGCTTTTTCTCATTTTCGAAATATTTGCATATAAATCACAATAAATAGAAAAAAAAACCACGTTCGGTCAAATTTGACTCTACCGAAATGGTCGAAAAAACGCAATTGTAAGATAAACTCTTACAGTAGTAATATTCAGTCATTTATCTTCATCGTGAAACAAATTCGAAGTCTCTAGCACAATATTTAAATTTATGGTGAATTTTTAAAAAAAACTTACCTTCCCTCCGCGCGCGGATTCTCCGCCACAAATCTCCGAAATTTGTAAGTCCCATTCTCGGAATATTTCCTCCATTTCATATTAGGCATTTCATAGAGTTTTATATATGAAAATGTGCGCAATTTCATGTAGAATAACACGAAAAATATTTGAAAGTTTTAGCTTTTCTTATTTCCGAAATAATTGCATATAAAAAAATATATATAAAAAAAATTCGACATTCGGTCAACTTTAACTCGTCAGATATGGTCGAAAACTGCATTTGTAAGCTAATATTCTTACAGTATATAATATTCAATCATTTTGTCTTCATTTTGAAAGAAATTGGAAGTCTCTAGGACAATATTTAGATTATGGTGAATTTTTGAAAAAATATGTGTTTACGTCCGCGCGTTAGGAATTCATGCATTATTTTGTGATAATATTTTCTCTGTGTTGCTTTTATCGTTTTACAATTTGTTATATACCAAAATGATCGCAATTTAGTGTACATTACAACGAAAAAAAAGTAACTTGTTACCTTTAACCGTTTTGCGCACAGCGCGATTTGAATACAATTATATATGAAATTTCGTTTTTGCGCTATCATATATCGCATTATTTATATATGATAATGATAACTTTTTTCATTTCTGATGGTTGCATACTAAACTTCAGGCAATGACAAAAAAAAGGAGCCAATAATGAACTCTTAATCTTAAAAACTAAGCGCGCTATGATTTTTTGAAAAAAATATTTTTTCCGCTTCAGCGCTCACTCTGAAACGTCTCCGGCACACGGGAGACATTTTTTTTTTACCGCTTCGGCGTTTAAGGGTTAATTACAATGGATTCTACAATGTCTCTTATGACAATAGCCTTACAGAATTTCTCTTGTCAACAGAATTATTACAATTGTTCATATGTAGAAAAGAACACTGGACATAACTCCCATTAAGCCCCATCCACACTAGTGGGCACTGCCCAACTGGCAAACACTGTTCCCATAATTTATTACACTATACTGACCGACCAAGTATGGAGCCAGAATGATGCAATTGTTTGGTAAGACTGCTTCAGAAGCGAGAGAAAATATAAACAGTTGGAAGTGCCCGATAGGCATGCCTGCTGGTGTGGACAGGTCTTTACAATTGTTCACATGTAGGAAAAGAGCATTGGACATAATTCCCAAACAGCTACAATAATTATGCAGATTAATTCTGAGCAAGAACCTAGCCACTCTTGATCAATGTATATATCTCATTACATTCTATGAGAAATTTTTATAAATCCAGTATGTTATCAAATGGAGAGTTCTTTACTGAATATGGATTTGACAATAGTAATGAATTCCTAAAGACTAAATTCACATTAAATTCTTTCAAAATTTTTGGCAAAGATTTTTTTAATGGTAAAACTAATAATAGTACATTGATTAAAATTATGTTAACTAGATATTTTTTTTTTTTGGGGGGGGGGGGTAGCTTTTTTTTAAAGCTACATAAACTGAGAAATTTGGATGTCATACTAAAATAAACATTATATAAAGGTATTCTGAGGAACATTATCCTAAAACTCTGGACAGCAAATTCGAAATGCTCTTAAGAACATTTGGGAAAATACAGAAAGCTCTACATTTAAATGGTAATTAGACTAAAAATGAAGACAAAACTGAATTTGATTTGTCAGCTTTTGTAATATGTAGAGTATTGAGTGTTTTTCAAAATCCTGTACACATTTATAAATCTGGTGGGAGCTTTAGAATAACATTTTGCAGAAGAAACGCCATAAGGTATACCTTACAGATATTAAAATCTTAATCTATTAAGGAATCAAATGTTTCCAAATTAAGACATGATCTTGCTATTTCTACTCAGTTCATTTTATCATTGCAAATATACACCAAAATGTGTTTCTCCTATACAAACCAGAGGCTTTTATATAGAAGTATGTCTCAATGCAAACTTGGATATGGGCATTGAACTTGGTAACAAGATTGTTGACTGATGGTGGCTTATTAACTTGTATGTCCACACAATAAGACAGTACATACATACATATTCTTCATAGGGCTTCAATGATGGTAATGTTTCTTGGACAAAAAAGATTTAGGAATACAGTGTTACCTCGAGATACGAAATTAATCCGTTCCGAGGTGGCCTTCGTATCATGAGTTTTTCGTATCTTGAACTGCATTTTACATGTAAAATGCCTAATCCGTTCCAAGCCCTACAAAAACACCCCAGTAAATTATATTTCCAGGCCTATAACACATGTTCTAGGGTTACGATGCCGATCCGACGGAAGAAATATGACTCCAGAAAGGCAAAATACTGTACATACTTGAGTAATATTCAACTGCATGTAATGTTCGGCCCCATTTTTACTGCATATTTTAGGACTTCAGCATATTTCCCTTAGCAATAAGCCTAGCCTATGTTAGTGGTTGCTACTGTAGCCTAGTCTATGATTCTGACATCTAAACCTAAGAAGCTAAAAGCTTAGAATATGCCAATAAAATGTATAAATAATCAGTATGTACTCATTTCAAATAATTATTAATTAATCATCAGCTACAATACACAAACAAACAAAAGAAAACCTTCCAATCGTTTGTTTACATTCAGCTCTTACGAGTACCGAACGATCGCCAAGAAATCACTTTTCCTAGGACACAGTAAGCCATAAATTTTCATTAGTATCTCTTCAACTAATGAAACTACCAAACAGTATAATAATCATTCATTTCTATTCTTTATTCTATCTGTACCTAATGGAGATACCGAGTTACGTGACAGCCTGTAATGAAACATACGTAACCTAATATGAAAACAGAAGAAGAATTCTACGTAGAGTATTTGTTGGCTTCATGATAGCAGTCTGATTTATTTTATATTTTATGATATCTAATTCACAATTTTTTTTATTAAATTTATTGCATGTACTCATTTCAAATAATTATTAAGTAACCATTAACTATAATAAAAAAAGGAAAAAAAAAAAAACTTCCAAACTTCTGTTTACATCCAGCATTTACGAGTACCGAACGATCGCCAAGCAATCACTTTTCCTAGTAAACAGTAAGCCATAAATTTTCATTATCTCTCTTCAACTACTGAAACTACCAAACAGTATAATAACCATTCATTTCTATTCTTTATTCTATCTTTACTCAATGTTTTTTTTTATTAAATGTATTGCACGAATAAGTTTTTCAATTTACAGCATCCTTTACCAATAGAATACATAAAGCACAAGGGGTAGATGCTGACCAATAGGAGAGCAGGATCTTATGGGGTGACTAGCATCAGGAACCAATGGGAGAGCGAGAGGATGGTGGCGAGTTTACTCAGTTGGCAGGGCGCTAGTTTTAAAACTGTTCTCGGTGGTCCAGGCGAATCTCGGGACTTTACAGCAACAACCTTTCGTAACTTGAGCAATTTTCGTATGTAGAGCCGTAGAATTTTTCATATTTGCTTTTGTATCTTGAGTTTTTCGTAAATTGAGCCTTTCGTATGTCGAGGTACCACTGTACAGTGGACCCCCTGTATTCGTGTTCTCGGCATTCGCGGATTTCTCTCTGGAGCATATACCCCCATTATTTGTGGGAATTTTGCATACCCCCATTATTTGTGGGAAATTTGCATATTCGCAGTATTTTTCTATGAGAATCACAAATTCACATTTTTTTTTTCTCTTTTTTTTTTTTTTACATCGTAAAATGCACTTTATGTGATAAAACTATTAAATAAACCAGGTATAAACTTTTTTAGTGGGTTTTTCTTGAGGCAGTTTTAAGCATTTTTATAGGGGTTCCAACTATTTGCGGGTTCTAGCTTTCGTAGGGGGAATCTGCTACGCATCCCCCGTGAATACGGGGGGACCACTGTAACACGTTCACTCGAACAATTATTTAGAAATGTAAGTTGCAACGTTGGCTTGTGGGCATTGATTCATTGATAAGCGAAGAACAAATTTCAAGGATGAAGGGCACCAAAGGAAGGTAGAGTATCCAAAAGGAAGCAAACAAGATAAGATGCCCCTGGCACCCATTTGCTATACCATTGCAAGGTGGGAAGTAGGTCCAACATTCTTTTTTCTGAACATGAACAATTATCATTTTACAAATTAGAGAAATTCTAGAGAGGTACTGTTTTGTCTAGATATTGTTAAAAGAAATATTACAAGATCTAGAGTAATGAAACTAGAGTATGATTACTTTTAATATTATCAAAGGTGAATACAAACTGGATACGTAATTAGATTCTGAAGGTTATCATCAATTCAAAATTATGTAAGTACTGTTTAGTCGTTTTATTTTTAAGACCATTTTTCACTCAAGTGCAGTTTCTTTAGTTGTAGACTGTTTGCTTGGTAACTCGGCTACCTGGCTGCAGCTCAGTCCTTTTTTTTTTTATTTCTAATTAAGATCTGCCAAATGTTTAAGTAGTGGAAATATGGACCTAAGCTGGTCTGCTGGTATAGTGGTTATTGTTGTGGCATGGCACACAAATGTCGCAGGTTCGTTTCTCCCCCAGTGTGATGAAAAATCACTGGCTCTGTATCATGATCAGTTATTGCTCGCAAGTGTGGGGTCTGCGGTGGGAGGTTG